>NC_016089.4:39270987-39401560 GCF_000004515.6 Glycine max | reverse complement strand
ATTTTAGGCCTTACCTTAACCACTAACCCTTAGAATAAACCACTAACCCTAAAACTAAACAACTAACCCTAAACCCTAACCACTAACCCTGAAAATAAACAGCTAACCCTAAACCCTAACCACTAACCCTTAAAATAAACCACTAACCCTAAAACTAAACAACTAACCCTAAACCCTAAAAATAAACAACTAACCCTAAACCCTAACCATTAACCCTAAAAATAAACCACTAACCCTAAACCCTAACCACTAACCACTAACCCTAAAAATAAACAACTAACCCTAAACCCTAACCACTAACCCTAAAAATAAACAACTAACCCTAAACCCTAACCACTAACCCTTAAAATAAACCACTAACCCTAAAACTAAACAACTAACCCTAAACCCTAACCACTAACCCTAAAAATAAACAACTAACCCTAAACTGTAACATCCTGGAAATTTCTATCCGGAATTTTTGGAGACGATGTATTTTGAATGATTATATATATATAAGTATTATTCAGTGTATATGCCTATATGTTCTTGGTAGAAGTAGGAATAGCGGGGGGCAAGATATGCGGGTTAGGCTAATTAAGGGAGAGAAATCCATAACTGGGAGGTTATGGGTTAATTCCTAATTAATTAGTTAAAAATCATCGTTTTGCGTGCGACTTTGAATTTAACGAAACCAACCTCTGAACCACGCTCGGGGTTTTATTCTGAGCGTTTTGATATATATATTGCTTGCTTTCGAAAACTGGCCCCGGCGGACGCAGAGAAACGCGAGAAACTGGAATCAGAGAAACGACACGCAAACCGAGGCAGGATTTTAGCGTTTCAAAGGTCAGATTTTTCTCACTTTTGTGACTGAGTATGGGTCACAGTCAAAAAGAGAAAGTGTGCCCTTTTGCTCCAATCGAATAGGGACATGTGGCAGAGCTTGAATAAAATAATGGAAAAAAAAGGGAAAACCCTTTTTATTTTAAAACCAAAAAGCTTTTCTCTCTCCTCACTCAGCCAAAGCAGAAATTCAGAAGCCTTTTCTCTCCCTCTCTCACGTAGCTTTCTTCTTCTTCATTCTCCATTGAAGCTTCAAGCAAAGCTTCAACCTTTGGCCACCATTTCTGCCCCAAATCGTGAAAGAAGAGCATTTTCGGGATCGTGAAGTGCGTGGCTACGAGTGGGACTTCAAAAATTCAGGTTTGGGTGGACTTCTTGCTCTCTTAAATTTCGTGGGTATGGGGTTTTGGGAGATATGATGGGTGGTTTTGTTAGTTTTCTGCTGTGTGATGATTATTTGTGAAGGCATTTGCTGAAAACTTGTTGAAATCGCCATGTTTGGATGAGTTAGACATACCCTTTCTGTTTTAGGGTTTTTGTGATGATGTTTGTGATGTTTATATGCTGAAATTGCTGATGGAAATCTGTTAGAGACGAAGGGTAGAACTAACCCAAGGTTAGAAAGTGAGAATGTGATGTTATGAGTGGAAAAAGAGTGAGACTTTGAGAGTTGGAGGCTAAGTCTGAATTCTGTGGTAAATGGAGGTTAAAGTGAGTTAATACTAGCTTGAAATGTCATTTAGGACATGTAAGAAAGGTTAGGCTGAGCTAGAGAGAAAAACAAATGACCAAAGTGAACAAAGAGCCATTGCTAGGGCAAATTTGGGTGTTGAAGAGTCAAATTTTGATTCGGTGAGATTTTAGGTGTAAATCCAGTTTGAACAAGTCTAAATGGATGTTATGGACTGGTGTGAGGTGAGAGTTTGCCTCAAATTTACCTCATTCTAAATTTCACTTTTCAAACCTAGAAAACCCATTGAATTGAGGGGTTTTGGACACCTAGATTCTGTGTTGCTGTGTTTTGAAGCTTGATTTTGGGTTAGACATGATTGATACATGAATTGGGACTTGTAGAATTGATTTGGGCAAGATTGGATGAGGGGAAGTGTGGTTTTCGAAATATACTCTTTGTGCAGATTTTGCTGTAAATGTTGTGCAGCAGAATTCTGCACAAGTGCAGAAAAATCCATGTATTTTTGCTGGTTGTGGAAAGAGTAATGTAAAATGAGTTCTGGATGTTTTCTAGTAGATCCCAACGGTCAAAATGTAGGCTTATGCACTATAGACTTCCAGTAAAATTTTGGAGTCGATCCAACGGTTAACGAATTGGATCGAAGGAATTGTTACTGGGGTCTTTGAGTGGGAAAAGCTGTGATTTTTGGTTGGTGTTTTGGCAGAGTTTTCTGCCTTTGCTCTGTTTTGCTTGGCTGTGATAGCTTGTGCTGTGTGAATGTTGTTTTGCTTGGATGTTGTGGAAGCTTGGGAGGATTGATGGGGACCCGGTGTTGAGAGAAACGAGGATATGGGCTACGTGGGAGTACGTGAGCTCAGTTGGAGGTGGGCAACAGGGGATGGTGGGTTTATGCGCGCATTGTGGATGTGGAAAAACTTGTTGTGCACCATCGCCCGACCGCCACCTAGTACCACATGTGATGGGTACCCCATAATCCTACAAGCTTGAGATGAGGAAGTGTTGAAGGGTGAAACTTCCTGCTTTTATTGTTGACCACAGAGTGGTACCTGGAGATATGTCGCGGGGGTCAGGAGACCTTGGGGACGTCAGGTGGGGTGCTATTGCCCAAAACCAAGCTTGACCAATCCCGACCCAACCCGGGCATAGTCGGTCAGTGAGAACCTGTGATGTACCTAAGCAGGCGAGCTCCTGGCAGTCAACAGATAAAAGGAAAACAAGACCACAAAGCAAGGAGGCTTGTGGTGGCTGGCCAGCTGTGAATTTTGTGTAATATGTGGATTGTGGCCTCTGGTAATCGATTACCAAGGGTGGGTAATCGATTACAAGGCTTAAAATTGAGGACAGGAGGCTAAGATGGTCTCTGGTAATCGATTACCAAGGGGTGTAATCGATTACCAGGCTTGAAAACGAAGTCAGGAAACTTAGGGAGCCTCTGGTAATCGATTACCAGCCTGTGTAATCGATTACACAGAGGAATGGGTCACTGGTAATCGATTACCAGGCATGTGTAATCGATTACACAGTGTATTATTGCATATTTCATGTCCTGAGGCTGTGTAATTCAAGTTTAGCCTCTGGTAATCGATTACCAAGGTTGTGTAATCGATTACCAGAGATGGAAAGCCTTAAAATACCCCTTTTATTGCATGTAGTGTTTATGAGACGCATCGTGTGCAGCACAGTTAGATTCTTGTGAAAGAGTCTACCCCTTTCTCTTCTTTCTTGTAGATCGTGATGGCGGCACAGCTAATTCGTGATCGAGTAGAGATGGAGTGCCTAGAGGGAGCTTGGGAGACCCTCGAAGGCAACACGAGGTGCCGATTTCGGGGCACCATTCGATTCACGGCTACTTCTTTGGTGCATCCAGATGAACCTGCACGGACGCTTCAGCGCACTGTGGAGTGGATACTACCCACGCCTACACCATATCGTCTAGTGGAGCCCGTTCAAGTGATCGAGGTAACGTCATCCGAGGAAGACCCTGAGGAGGACCTGGAGGAGCTACCTCCTGAGCCTGCTGTGGATGCCCTTGACTTTCTAGAGGGTGATGAGGATCCACTTCTCGAGGTGGATTCTCCCGAGGAAGTCATGTCGGCATCTGAGGCAGACTCTACGGAGGATAGCGGCCCGAGGGAGATGGCGATCAGCGGGGGCTCTTCATCCTAGTGGACAGCTTTTTGGATTAGTTTTGTATACTTTTTGAGGGTGGGTGTATCTAGGACTAACTGTTAGGTTTACTCTTTTGTTTTTGTATGGGTAGACCTGATGTATAGGCATTTGATAATTGTATACTTGTGGCTGAAGCCACCACTATGGACACCTTTGCTCTGGATGACACTATATATATTTTGTAAAACTCCCATATTTTTTTTTGGACAACTTTAAATGATGAATGCATTTGTGATCGATCTTGTTATTTGAAAAGAAAGCGTTAGCAACTTTATTTGTAAAAGAGTTTATCGACCGTATTTTATTCTTTTACTTTCACGTGACGACCTAAAGTAATGGCTGGTGCATTCTTTCTTTTGAAAAAGCAAAATAGTTTAGAGATTATGAGCGGTGAGAAAGAAATGACTCCGAATAGAGTTGTGAACTGGCCATTCAGGACTCTGTAGTGAGGATTTTCCTTCGAAACCTTGTTTTGGTGAAAAGAGAAAGAAATGAAAAAGAAAAAGAAGAAAAAAAAAATTTACCATGGTTTTTGTTAATTAAATCATTACTATTAAACCAGTCATTATTTTGGGGACGCCACATAAACCCTAACCACTAACCCTAAAAATAAACAACTAACCCTAAACCCTAACCACTAACCCTAAAAATAAACCACTAACCCTAAAAATAAACAACTAACCCTAAACCCTAACCACTAACCCTAAAAATAAACCACTAACCCTAAACCCTAACCACTAACCCTTAAAATAAATCACTAACCCTAAACGCTAACCACTAACCCTAAACCATAACCACTAACCCTAAACCCTATCCATTAACCCTAAACCTAAACCATATACTTAGTTTGATGCGCGACATAAAAATAGTCATTATGATTACTACCGTTACTTATTTGATTTGTGTACTTTACTTTTTCTTTATGACTTTATTTATTATTCTAGTTTGATGCGCGACATAAAAATAGTCATTATGATTACTAACCCATAACGCTAACCGTAACACATAAACCTAACCCTAACTCATAACCTGAACCCTAACTAATAACACTACCCCATAACCCCTAATCCTAACTCATAAACCCTACATCCTAAAATTAACTCATAAACTCTAACCCTAACTAATAAACCCTAAAATTAACTCATAAACCTAACCGTAACTCATAAACCTAAGTAATAAACCCTAAACTTAACTCATAAACCTAACCCTAACCCATAACCATAACCCTAACTCATAAGACAACCCCATAACCCTAAAACCTAACTCATAAACACTAAGTCATAAACATAACTCATCCTACAACTAACTTATAAACCATAGCCCAGACTGATAACCCTAACCCTAACTCAAAACCTTAAACCTAACCCTAAACCCTAGCCCCAACTAATAACCCTGGCCCTACCTCATAACCCCTAAGTCCTAAAACTAACTCATAAACCCTAACCCTAACTCTGTATTTGTCAACTTTAATTTTGCTATTTGACTCATATTTATTATTGTAGTTTGATGCGCGACATAAAAATAGTCATTATGGTGTCCGCGATGGTGATTCAATAACAAATGGTGATAAAAAACGCAATTCCATAACAAATTCCATAATAAGTACAATGACATACCATAAATTAAGTTTGAAATTCAAATTACAAAGATACAAAACAAATTTGAAATAGAGACATCAAAATCAGTCATCGTGGTGTCCGTGATGGCGCGAGGATGTGCCACATGGTCGATCCCACCTTCGGGCTTGACGATCCGGATTTCTTCTTGCGCGCTGTCTCCGCCCTTGTTCCTCAGCCTCTGCAGAAAACTCGTGACGCAAATCAACACCTAATAAGTCACCCATAACAGGGATTGCTCCGGGTACATCCCATTGCTGACCTAATGGGGTATTAGGTGTTGCCATTGGGGCATCATGTTGCTGCGAAGGGGTCATGGTCGGCCATGAAAAATGAGGTTGTGTTTCCGCAACACCACCAAACGAATGTTCGCTTGCAGACATATCAGTGTCATGGCCTTCGAAAGGATACCGATACATCTGCGAAGGATACTAAGCAAATGTTGGTGGCGTGTAATACATTCCATGGCCACGCTGCTCCATATGTTGGGAAAAATCTTCCGCTTGAACAATCTCCCTTCGTTTGTCAAAACCTCGAGTTTCAACACTTGACTGAAGCATGTGAAACTGTTGTGGGGGAAATCGACGCTCTGATGCTGGACCATGTGCCACAGGCTCAGTGATCCTCTCTTGCTCTTGGGATAAAATCGCTAACTTTTCCACGTATGGCACGAGATCATCAACTGTCCATGTGTTTCGCCCTTGTGGTGACACCATATACTGCAATGTCTCGGTAACTTCACCCTGCAATTATTAGGGTAAGGAAATTAATGTCGATGCTTTAAAAAGTAAATTGAAGTTAAATAATTAAAGAGAAATAAATACCAATGTAGCCGTGTTTGCATTGTTTGGGTCGATAAACATTTTTGTTTTGCGCCTATACCACACCATGTAATCCGAGTTAAAACTCAATAAGCCCTCTTGTCGAGCATAAACGTCGACCCTAAACTCAGCTCGATTATTCCACTGACTGATAAATGGGGCCAATAGCTGGAACCAATTTTCATCCATTTTGCCTTTCAGTGTTAGCCCGTGGACATTCCATGGTTGCGAAGGAGACTCCGGAATAGGTTGTTGCATTCCAAATTGTCGCAACACTCTATCCGGTTGGTGCCACTCTACAACATGGAAACAAATGAGTGGCACCACTGCGCACCACGACATACTGCCAACCAAACAAATGGGAGGCAACATCGACATAACAGTTGCTGTGTAAGGCTCCCACAGAAACTGCATACAATAACACAATTGTTAATTTATCTTAAACCATGACATTTTATTTATTATTTAACGAATACATGATGATCTTGTTACCTCATGTCGTTTCATGATATCCAATTTGCGACGGAAAACTATTAGATCATCATTGCCAATATGTTGGTTTCCACGTCGCAGCCACCTAAAAAAAAATATGAAATAATTAGTGCCGACGCGTTACATTATTGATTATTTTCAATTGAATTTTTTTCAAAACAACTAACCTGTGTCCGAGTGGTTTGTTTTCTATTATAGGAGGAGTTCTCTTTGGAGCCAAAGTCGTGCAGCGTTCCCATGCCCACAATTGGATTAAGATGCACATACCTCCGATTGATTTTATTTTGTAATCGGTGGCGCTGCACATCTCTCTGTATAAATAAGCAAGCACGGCAGGTCCCCATGCATACGTGCTGCACTGTTCAAAGTCCCATAAAAATTGGAGGTACCTTAGGGAAACTTTACTGCTGCTTTTGTCAACAAATAGAACTCCTCCTATAAATCTGAGGATCCATGCACGGGTAAACCTTTGTAATTGTTATACGTTACCGTCATGGATATTTATTTCTAAAAAATGGTGAGCCAGCCAACTTAATTTGACCACACTACCTTGAAGTTCACCTTCCTGTGGTCTGACTCCCAATAATTCTTCACACAATTCAGCCCAATCAAGATTAGTCTGACCAATTAATGGTGCCCCCTCAGTATGAAGACCTAACAAGACTGACACATCTTGAAGAGTAATCATAGCCTCTCCGCATCTCAAGTGAAACGTGTGTGTCTCGGACCTCCATCTTTCAATCAAGGTTGTAATTAATTAAGAATTAATTTTCAGGTACCCCATTTTCATCATCCAATAGAATCCTGATTGGCGAAGCAGAGGAATAATTTCCTCTGGTATTTCTTCTTGTCCTTGATAGATGGGTACGGCTCGTCTGATATGTAGTTTTCTGTCTGCTTCTCCATTCCAAACATGTTCGGAAACATGTTTAGGTTGCAGCCATAAGACGTCTCCTTCTATTGGACCAGACTTAATGTGTATACTAGATGAAGATGATGACGAAGATGCCATTGATGTTGTAAAGTTAAATATAATTCAAAAAATTGACAACAAAACTTTTACATTAAAAAAATTAACAAATTTAATAGCTACACAAATTTAAATAAATGTTCTAAAATACTCTACATATAACAAAATTACAAATTTAATAGCTACACAAATTAAAATAAATGACCAAATTAAAATACATAGATTTGTTACACGTACAAAAATTTAACATAAAAAAACATAAAATACTATCTAAAATAGTCTACAAATAAAAAAATTAAAAATTACATACCTACACAAATTTAAATAAATTACCAAATTCAAATACATAACAAAATTAAAAATTTAAACACGTATATAAATTGTACACAAATAAACTTAAAATACTACCTAAAATAGTCTACAAATAACAAAATTAAAAATTAAATAGCTACAAAAATTTAAATAAATGACCAAATTAAAATACATAATAAAATTAAAAATTGTTACACGTATATAAATTTTACACAAAAAAACTTAATTTACTAAGTAAAATACTCTATACATAACAAAATTAAATATTAAAATACGTACATAAATTTAATTAAATGACCATATTTTTTTTTCTAATTATTAAAATTTAAATTAAATAATAAATATTATACACAAAAAATGATATTAAATCAAAAAAATTTCATGGAATAAATAATTTAAAGAACGTGTATATATATATATATATATAATTAATAAAATATCATATATTTCAATAAAAACTATAAGTAAGTCAATTAAATAATATTCACATTCTAACTAAACCTAAAATATCATATATAAAATACAAATAATATCATACAAACCTAATAAATCTAAACCAAATAATAATAACATAACAACTAAAATTAACCTAAAAATTATTTTATCACAAATAATAACATACAAATTTTAAAAATGTTAACAAAATCATATTAATAAATCCAATACAACTAATCTACAAATCATAATATACCAACTCAAATTTGTAACATAGCTAACCTAACATATATCTATATATATAACGTGCAAATCATAAGAACCTAACTTAAATCATAATATACCACTACAATTAAAGAAAATAATATATATCAATTTAACTATAACTAACCTAACATATATCTATATATATATAACACAACTAATAATATATTTTTTTAAAACCTAACTTAAATAATATTGACCTATCAACTAGAGTTATCAAGTTAAGAATCACTTACCAAGTACAGAGAAGTCACGTAATATGAAGACGAGAAGACGAGACAAACCACGTATAAGGAGTGAAACAAATCACAACCCTACAATCATTAACAAAAAATTTACTATTCATATATATATATATATATATATATATATATATATATATATATATATATATATATATATATATCCATAATAAATATTTATCATTCAAAAATACTTACCAAAAACAAAAGACAACAACAAAATAACAAGAACGCACTGAGAAACTTATGAAGAACAATAGCAAAGCAATGGAAGCAAAGGAACGAAGGAAGCGTAGCTGTGCACTCTCGGAGCTCAGCTTTTATAATGGAAGAACCAATATTTTGAAGCAACCCGCCAGCCATGTTGGTGATCCGTGGGCAAGGCAAATCGCCAATGGTAATGGCGATTTGGCCTTGACGACGCGCTCCTGCATGCTGCACTGCACTGCCATGGCAGACTAGACCTGCTGCACTCTCATCTATTGGAACTCGCCAGTTTGACTGGCGGTTCCCTATGGCTTCTACATATCGCCATTAGAACTGGCGATTTAGGGTCTGCATGGACATATCGCCACTGGTTGTGGCGAGTTGCTCACTGATACCAAACTCGCCATTGACAATGGCGGTTTGGGTCTTGCATGCAATCATTCCCACGTAAAAAAGTACCCCATGTTGCAAATATTTTAGAAACGACCCCATCTGGGAAAATAGTTTCTAAAACTATCCCAGATGGAAAAATTTGCCTTAGGACTTGACCTATTTTACTACCTATTGCGAAGAGTGAACGGGAAGCAAAGAAAGATTAAGTGGGAGATGGAGTAGAGTGAAGGAAAATTTAAAAAGGAACAAAACAACCTCTAAAAACTTAAAATTATAATTAGAAAACTTTTTTTTTTCGGTTTCCAAATTAAAGATATTAAATGGTTTTCAAAATCATTTAAAAAACATTTGAATCCCATTTATCAAAACAAGGTATATTTTCTTTTTCAAATTTATGAAAATTACTTTGGCAGTAACTTTGCATAACAAAACTTTTCGTGAATTTTTTTTTTCATATTTGACTATACTTAATTTCGAAAGTAAATGTCAAAGATCTTTCATGTAGAAAGCTCAACTAGTCTTACTGCTAATTTTTTGTTTAGTTATGTTTTTAATTCTTAAAATTCTGAGTGAATCCGATTTTGGTCTCCAATTGTTTTTCTAGAAAAAAGTAGTCCATCAAATTTGAAAAAAAAAAATACAATTTTAGTCTCTTAAATTTACAGTTTAGGGACTAAAAATGATTTTGAAAAATCATTTTAATATCTCAAATTTTGTGCTTAGGTACTAAAATCCTTTTTTTTAAAAAAAATTGAGGAACTAAAATATTTTTTTTTCTTCCAATTTCATTGGATTAAAACAGAATTCACCCCAAATTTTATGGACTAGTTAAAAACATAATTAAGCCTTCTTTCAATGAAAACAATCTTCTAATTCAATCATTTTAATAACAATATGAGTTTTCTAAAGTTGACATCAAGTGCTTGACAATATTTTCTTGAACATATGGGGTTATAATTAGTTTAGATACAAGTATTAATTATTTTTCTAAAATTTAATGTTAGTGTTTCAATGGAAAAAAAAATATTTATATTGGTCTTACCTATGTGAAACTCTAGTGTCTTGGTCAGGTATACCATGATCATTTAGAAAAGGACCTTGGTGACTTGTCAACAGGAAATCAGGAAATCATGCTTAGTGGAAGAAGCTTGATTTTCAGCTATGTACCAATTGCTATGGCAATATGTGAAGATAAACATATTATATCAACTACGTTGTTTTTTTCCAGGAAATATCAATCAATAATCAAGAAAAATAGTTTAGCATCAAAATCACTGGCCAAACATGGTGATACCAAATCATTTATTGACATAACTGCATTGTGAGGTACTTTCTTCAAAGATTTATAAGAATCATGGGATAGTTGGAAATGGTTGATGCTGAACAGTTCCATTTCCCTCAGGTGATACAGTTGTTAAACTTTCATTTCCTTCTTAAGCTTTAATTGAGTCCTTCCATCACGGGAGATTTAGCATTTTTCTTCTCATTTTGAGTGCTGATGATATGGATTAAGTCTATATATCCCTGTTTGTGCCTGCAAAACCAACTGCATGATACTGACAAATTCAAGGAAACCCCAAAACCCTTGTCATTTAGCATCTCATAACATTCTAGAGAAATTGAGAGAAAAAGAAATCATGACAGCTCATCATCAACCATTTCCAAACAAGTCCAAAGTTCACTTCAAAATCTATTAAAATAAAAATCCCCTCATTGCAGTTACAAAGATAATTAATGGCTTGAAGAGATTGTAAGCCTTTGAAAGTCACTTATGATTTATGAATGTAATGATGTCGTATCTCCACTATTAACTGGCAATGATTTTGATGCTAAACTCATGGTTGTGTTTCTTATTCAATATTCCACAAAAAAAAAAAAAAACAGTTATAAAACATTTGCTAAGATGTGACTATCCAAGAGCACATGTTGGTACTTGAGCCTAAGTCTAATCAATGTTTGATTTTGGACCGTGGTGCAAATGACCCGTGCTCGGTATGAAGGGAGTGTTACATATTTATCGACAAATAGAGTTAGCTTTTTGAGATTGAGCTGCATTTAATCCATTTCCAATAGTCTAATAGTCTAGATGCCTGTGAGAAGGGAGAAACTATTAGAGACAATTGCAACAACATATATATGCATATTGGGCATAAATTATAAAAAAAAATAGAAATCTAAAATAAAAAACTGTTCTAAACTTCAAGTCCTACTTGAAGCATTCAAAAGCTTAGGAAGGTAAAGGAGAAAAAAGAACCAAAAGGTGAGCATCTTCAATTTGTGCATTTCCTAGTTGTATTTAGAAGAGAAATTGTTAGCTACACATGTAGAAGAAAAATAAAGTTGCACCTTGTCATCACCAACAACTTTCACCATAGAAGTGATTGATCCAACGGCATTACACGGTCATATGATAAAAATCCTCCAAACTAATGTTCATATAAATTAGTAAAAATTAACAAGGGAGGGTTATATGATTACGCTTCATTGTTCACCCCTTGTTTTAGACCACTCCATTACAAGGATGATGAGGTTAAATTAAACCTTCCTCTCCCAAATGCTTTCCCTGCATTCTCTTCCATCCAAGCATATTTTAGGCTACATTTGGAGAAGAATGAATTGTATTGACATTAGTTGTACTTTTAAAATTGGGTGTAATGGATGAGGATGTTTAGAATCTATTCCATTTCATACTGCTACTTTTCTATTCCATCAATTTTGGACGTATTTAACCGAATGGAACCAACTTATTTTTCTAATAAAATTATCAAATTAGATATTTACCAACTTGGAATATAATAGCTTATGATTTTAATTTCAATTTTCCAAGTCTTAAATTGAAAAGTCATATAGGCTTAAATTGATAAATGAAAAGGAATTGCAAAAGCAATTATGAACCTTTTTTATTTTATTATTTCACTATTTTATCTTCACTCACTCATTCAATACATGCACTATATTTGGCTATTTCATTGCTTCATTTTCCATTCTTTTAAAATAGAGGCTTCACAAACTCTAATATAATTAATAATTATGTTTTACGAGGCTAATGGTAAAGTTTTTTTTTTTTTCATTTATTCTAGTTTAAAATTATCACACTGAACATTATATACAATCTCTCTCTATATACAATTGAATACTTTTTATTGTTTTTTATTCTTACAATTTGACAAAAATTAGGATTCAAAAAAATTAGTTTGACAATTCATAATTTGAATATAAATTTGGTAACCTAAGGAAAGGCATCTTAATTACCTCCACTGATACTTAATTTTTGAAGTGTTAAGAATATTCTTTAATAAATATAATCATCATAAAATAAATGAAAATAATGATTTTTTAACTGATAATAATAAAGTATAATGTGTCTAAGGCAATATGGGAAAAAATAATTTTTATCATTCCATTCCCTTCCACTAGAATTCCCAAACAAGGGATAGGAAACTTCATTCTATCATTAAATATTCACCCAATGGTATGAAATTTTTTTTCCATTCCTTATCATTCTATTTTACTCCACCATTACATTCCATTCCAGCCAACATTAAATATCCAAACAAAGAATAATTTTTATTTATTAATCCCACATTTGGTCAAAACCAATGTAATGTTTCGCCAGGTGACGAATCTATGTAAAACCTAACAAAGCAAAAAATTATGCTCATCCATTGAATGGAGAATGTTGTGTTCATGCATCATTTCCTTTTCTTTATTCTTTTGTAAATAAAAATTCATTCTTTTCATAAATTGTGTGTGATGCGCATCTTAAAGTGTTTTCAAATTATATGGTATCTACATTAATAGCCAAAAGAAAAGGGGGAAAGGAAAAAAGAACCTTAAGCATGTTACTTGAAATTGTTTTAAAAAAAATTCCAACAAATCCAACAGTTTAATAGTAGCATTATTTTAAGCAACTGCTCATCATCTCAAAAGACATGCTTTTTTGGCATGTATATTGAGCAACAAAAACATTTAAAACAGGCTGAAAAGAGAAGATGAACATATTAAATGCATAAAGCTCTAATGTTAAATTGTTAATTAATTCACTAAACTACATACTCCTAATCCTATCTTACTATTCTAACCTTCATACTTACTCAAGGACCACAAAACTAATCAATATGCAAACTTCCCAAGATTGGCCAGTCTTCATCACACCTGACTCATGATATTGCATCTCATTTTTTCATTTTTCTAAGCACATATGTTGGGAAGAAACCACTCACACTCACATAGTAAGGAAGAAAATAGATGAGAGAAGAAGAAATAGTAATTTTGTATTGATTACTCCAGTGCACATACATTTACTCTCTGTCTCATATAACACACGTACACAAGCACGCTTTTATACATCACACATATAAACACACATATCTAACTAACTAAATAACTGATTGTACACTAAACACTAATTGACTAGACGACACTCACTGTATAGGTCCAAGCCTTCAACTAGATGACCCAAGTCTTAGATTGGACAACACTCTTCTTGCGCCCATCAAATTAACTAACAACACTCCTCATTAATTTGAATGACTCAAAGAGATAACTTCTAGCATATCTCTTAGCTCCATGAACTTTTCTTCCTTCAAGGCCTTTGTAAAAAATGTATGCAACTTGTAGTTCTATCTTGTAGTACTCCAAGATCAGTTTCCCTTTATTCACTTGATCTCTCAAAAAGTGAAACCCTGTTTCAATGTGTTTGCTCTTTCCATGTGTAGCAGGATCTTTAGATAAGTCTATTTTTGATTTGTTATCCACAAACAACTGGACTTCTCTTGAGTTCTTTACCTTAATTTCTTGCATGAATGTATCAAGTCATACAACTTAACAAACATTCATTAAAGCTACAATATACTTCACTTCACATGAGGATAGAGTCACTACATATTCCTTCTTTGAACACTAAGAGATTGGTGCTCTTCCATGCATAAAAACATAACCTGCAGTACTTTTTCAATCAGATTTGTTACAACACCAATCTGAATCAAAGTACCCAAGCAGTTCAACTTTTGAGTTGTCACTCCCTTTAGTAAATACAATTCCATAGTCCATAGTCCTTTTCACATAGTGCATTATTATCTTGGCTGCTAGTAAGTGAAGAACTCTTGGTGTCTCCATAAATTTTCTTATTAATCCAACACTAAATCCTAAATCAGGTCTGGTGTTACTCAAATATCTGAGTGATCCAATGATTTGCCTGAAGTAGGTAGGATTACAAGTACCAATCTAGTTTCAACTGGTGTGACAATTGAATTACACTTGGACATGTTGAATTTCATTAACAAGTCAGCTACATGCTTGGTTTGGTGCATCATAGGATCAGTCTCTGTTGTTTTGAATTCAATTCCAAGAAATTCGGGCAAGAACCCAAATTACCCATCTCAAACTCCTTCATCATTTTCTTCTTGAAATCTTTAATCTCCCGTTCATTGCTTCTAGTCGCTAGTAAGCCATCTACATAGAGATACATTATCAACAAATTTGTATCAATGACCATTTTCAAGACCTTTAGACACATTCCATGCTCAGATGTGCATTCAACAAAGCCTATTTGGCTTAGAAAGTTGTCAAATCTTTTGTTCCAAGCACGTGGAGCTTGCTTAAGGCCATACAAGGCCTTCTTCAATCTGAGAACCTTCTCTTCTTGATCAAAGATCTCAAAACCTGACACTTGGATTGCATAGACTTCCTCGTCCAATGGTCCATTCAAGGAAGCAGACTTCACATTTAATTGATGCATAGACCAACATCATATATTTGTTATAGCTACGACCAATCTTACTATTTTTGTCTTTGCCGCATGTGCATAAACCTCACCATAGTCAACTCCAAGTTTTTGTAGAAATCCCTTCACCACTAGTCTGGCCTTGTGTTTGATCACTTCACCATTTGGATTCACCTTCACTTTACAAATCCCCTTTAACACTATGAGTTTCTTATCATGAGGCAGGCTGACAAGTTCCCATGTTTGGTTCTTCTCAATAATATTCAGCCCTTCTTTCATTGCATTCACCTATTTGGGGTCGTCTATTGCTTCATTAAAGCTGATTGAGTCAAATTCAACAAATATTGCATAATGCACTAATTCTCTTTCTGAGTCAATTGTAGAATTTGACACTACATCAAAGTCATGTAGGGTTTATGGAATTTGTTTGGTTTTGGTTGATCTCCTTAAACCAGTAGCTGCACTTGTGCTAGTTTCAACTTTATTAGCATTGTTAAGATCTATCAACATTTTGATTGAACACTTATCAATTTTTGTGTTCTAGTCCCATCTCTTTGATTCATCAAGCATAACATCTCTATTGATTACAATTTTCTTATGTTTTGGATCCTACAACTTGTAGCCACCAGTAAAGTGATACCCTACAAGAACCATTTGCTCATCCTTGTCATTTAGCTTTCTCTTTAATTGATTATGCACATGTCTGAAGCATATAGAGCCAAACACTCTAAAGTGAGTCGCATTTGGTTTGGTGCCTACCCATGCTTCTTCTGGTGTCTTTCCACTTAACCACTTAGTTGGGCTTCTATTTAGAATATAAGCAACAATGGATGATGCTTTTCCCCATAAGTAATGGTTTTATTCTTTCTCTTAGTAGTCCCATTTTTGTGTGGATTATAACGTGGTGTTATTTCTTCACTATGCCTTCCGCCTCATAGAAGTTTTGAAACACATCTAATACATACTCACCAATTTCGTTTGTTCTTAACACTTTTATCTGTTTTCCACTTTGTTCTCAACCATCCTTTTGAACTTTTTGGACACATCAAATACATTACTTTTCCTTGTAATAAAATAGATCCACACTTTTCTAGTTAAATCATCAATGAAGGAAACAAAATACCTATTTCCACTATAATACTCAATTTGAATGGGCCCACACACATCTGAATAGATCACCTCGAGCTTATCCCTTGATCTAGTTGAAACATTTTGCTTGAAGATATTTCTGGTATGGTTTCACTCTAAACATTTCTCACATACTTCACTTGACACTTGAATGTGTGGCAATTTGAGCATCATATTATCCCTATGTAAGAGGTTTAGATCCCTGAAATTGAGACAACCAAACCTATAATGCCAAAGTCACTCACTTTTTCTCACTACTGTGGCTAGACATTCATGTTCCATAACATCAATTCGCACCTTAAAGGTTCTGTTCTTTGACAAATGAGCCTTTAGAACTAGTCTCTTCTTGCTAGCGTACACCTTTAGCACATTATCCTCTATTTTCATCACAAATCCTTTCTCTAGCAATTGACCAAGGCTTAGGAGGTTACTCTTCATTCCTGACATAAATAGCACATAAAAAATGAAAGATTGTTTACCATCTTTCCTTTTGATCAACACTTTGCCAACTTTTTCTACCTTTATGTGCTATCATAAAAAATATGACTTTGTTCTTTGTTGATTCATCAAGCCTTACAAACCAGTCTCTTTTGCCTGTCACGTGAGTGGAACAACTAGTGTCCAAGTATTAAGGTAAGGAGTTATCAATCTCATTACTTGTGGTGACCATCAACAACAGTGGATTAGAATCTAACCTATCATCATGAGTAGGATTTGCTTCATCATTCAATTTTCCCTTTCCTCCTTTGCCACTTCTACATTCATCTACAACGTGCCCCGATTGTTATAGTTGTAGCACTGAATCTTCCTCTCATTAAACTTCTTTTTCCAACTCTTATTTCAAGATTGGCCACTATTTCTTTTATTTAAGGATTCTCCTTGATCATTATCATACTGATCTTGACCATTTGTTGATTCATTGCTCTTTCCCTCTTTCCATTTTCCTTTTCCTTTCTTCTTGCATCCACTTAAACCTTTATTCTTGAAATTGTTGTGAACTTATAGAGCCTATTCTTGAGCCTTTTCACCATTTCTCCTCTCATTGATTCTCTACTCGTGTGCTTCAAGAATTTTTTGCAGCTCTTCCACCTTCATTGAATCAAGATCCTTTGATTCTTCAATTGCCACTGCAACATGATTAAACTAAGGTGTCAAGGTTCTTAGCACCTTGTCAACAACTTGTTGATCAATCATCTCTTCTTTGCAAGCCTTCATGGAATTAACAAGCATTTGAACCTGACTGAAATAATCAACAATGGACTCTTGATCAGACATAGACAATAATTCATATTGCCTTCAAAGAGTTTGTAGCTTCCCTTCTTTGTCCCGTTAACCCCTCTATATGCTTTATTCAAAATATTCCAGGTTTGTTTTGTTGTTGTAGCTTTGGAAATTTTTCCAAAGATTGCAACATCAACACACTAATGAATTAGGAAGCATGCTTTAGAATCAAGCTTCTTGAACTATTTGTACTTTGCATTTTGTTCCTCTGTTTCATTTCTTCCTAATTCTTGAAACTTAATCTTGATGACTTCTTCCACCTCTTAGAAGCCAAAGATTGCATTCATCTTCACACACCACTCGTCAAAGTTCTTTCCATCAAACACTAGCAAATTTCCTGAGAAAAACATGATTCACTGATTGGATTTTGCAGAATTCCACACCAAGGAAATGGGAAAGACACAAATAAACCCACACTAGATAGGATTTATCACACAACAAAAAGCCTTACACTTTAGTGGGTAATACACACACAAAGGTCCATGATCAAATTTGCTCTAGATGCCTATTTGTTGGGGAAGAAACCACTCATACACACATAGTAAGGAAAAAGATTGATGAGAGAAGAAATAGTAGTTTTGTATTGATAACTCTAGTGCATATATATTTACTCTTTATCTCATATAACACTCGTACACAAACGTGTTTTTATACATTACACATATCTAACTAACTAACTGATTATACAACAAACACTAATTGATTGGACGACACTCACTGTACAGGTCCAGGCCTCACACTGGACGACCCAAGTCTTAGACGGGACGACATTCCTCTTTTGTCCATCAAATTAACTAATAACAACAGATAGATTGTAACAACTTCAATACTTATCCAAGCTATCAGTAAAAGAAAAATTGTTGTCTACAATAGAATCAAATTGTTTTGAATCTATATCCATAGATAATCCAATTAGTTGAATCAAGTAGGCATGCATAAATATATAATATTTTTGAGAGAGGATCCAATTATAAAAGATTTCAATTTATCCATGATTTTCATTTAGGCAAAGGATCCAAGCATTCTAACACCTTCAGTTTTATGTATTGAACATCTAAATATTTTAATATGGCTAAACACTATAATTAGAGGAAGTAAACATTTGTGAGAAAGATTGAGAGTGAACATAAACACTGATCTAGAACACAATAGATTCTAACAAAAAATGAAAAATTCATCAGATAAAAAAAAGTAGCCCTATCCCTGTACAAGTTACACATTAAATTAAAAGCAACCTTCAATAAACCCTAAGAAGAAGAATCCAAAAGGAAGATTAAAATAAGCTTGGTCTGTAGGCTATAAATGAAGTGAAGGAATAATCAATGGCCAAGAGAACAAAACTCTAGAAAAAATAAGCACAACCCCAGTAATTGAGGCTCCCAAGTCCCACTTAATGGATTTTGGGGGAGGATATATCATACAACCTTATCCCTAAAAGCAGAAAAGTTGTTTTCTAGGAATTGAACCCATGATATTCAAGTAACAAGGCAACAATATCATTGTCATCAAACTCTCAAGTTAACTTGTCAAGACTCTAACAAGTTTACGATTCTACTAGGTAGAAAAAATTTGTTAACTTGCTATCAAAATCTTTTCTAGATTAAACTCTAGTGAAGTTGTTAAACTCATGTAAACTCACAAGTCAAGAAGCGAATAAAAGAGTTTGAAATCTAATGTAATTGTTGCACCCCTTTGACGCCACAATAACAATGTTTTACTAGGATTCAAATGATTTGAAGAAATTAATGCCTTTTTGAAATTTTTGCACTTTAGGTTCTTGTGTTTTTACAAATAATTTGGTCATTTGTATAGTTTAATCTTATTTAGTACTCTTGTACACCATAACACTTTATTATTGTGGTTTGCTACTTTAGTTCATTATGGAGTCAAAACGTTGAATTGTTGTGTTATGAGTATTAAGTATATATGCCAATGATTTTTTTTATATTATGTAAACTCTTACAATTTCTAGTCAAGTTTACAAAAGATTCACAAATTTATGTAAAACTCTTGAGTTTTACAACCTAGCTCGCTGTTTTGCCAATGCTTACCCTCTAAAAGCACAACACCAAAGTACTTTTATTATCATCTTTACTCCCAAAAACTTGACAAAATAAGGATAAACATTAAACTGTAATAGAAAATAAATACTATTCTTAAATAGTTATGAATTTGAAATGAAACACGATTGTCCTTTGATTTTCACCAATTTCTTTTCTCCAAATTTTAGAGACAAAGAACAACATTGTCAAAAATATTGGAAATAATAACGGAAAGGGAATTAAAACACATAAAAAACAATTTGAAAATTAAGATAGAAATTGGAATCTATTTGTTAAGCAAAAAGAATTGCTTGGTAAGTGATAAGTAGCCAAGCACTTGGAGAACCCTCCCTTAAAAGCTTCATCAAAGAGGAAGCACCAATGGTGGGTACAGGGGAGCTAAACTTAGAATTCGAGGACTAAGTGGCCTCCAGAACAAGGTAAGAAAGGATTGGCTTAATTATTGCTTGCTTTATTGCACAAAAAGGGGCTACATATATAGAGTGCTCATACAGGAAATAGCAAAAGCAATGATAAAAAAATGCTAACAGAATGTTCCACAACCCTCCTGTAACAAAAAGGTTAACTACCACTACAACAAACACTACCAAGGCTAACAACAAGCACTACCAAGCTAACAAAATACAAATAAAGCACACACAATGCCCTACTTGCCAAGATACCACTTGGACATAATCCTTCAGGTGAATTGGGGGAATGGTTCTTCTTTTGGGCCTTCCTCTCGTGTCCTCCAAATCCATGGCCTTAGGCCTATGACCCCCCAGCCCATCTAGCAACACCTTGTCCTTAAGGTGATATGTATATTTCAAACTGACCCAATCTTCCCACAACGTGTCGTTGGATGCAGCCTTTCCCATTGCACAAGCTCCATCAATCGTGGTTCACCCTTAGTATGGTCCCAGCGAGTGATAAGGAATGCAAGTGGTGAAATGATGGGGTTATTATCATTGTCCTGTGAAGGTAGAGCTATTGGACTGTCTGTGCTCGAAGAAGGTTGGTGAAAAGGTTTGAGTATGGAGCAATGGAAAACTGGATGGATGCGTGAGCCCTCCGCAATTTGTAACTTGTAAGCCATCTTGCCAATGCAAGATAGAATCTTAAATGGGCCATAAAAATGCTTGGCCAATTTCAAATAAGAAGATTCAGTTGCCGAAATTTGACAATGGGGATTGGGGACGGAGCTTAACCATGACCCACTCGCCTGGCTCAAAATTTACATCTCTTTTGTGGGGATCCGCCAAAGCCTTCATGTGTTCTTGGAACTTTAAGAGCTTTTTCTTCAAGCTTGCAAAAACAACTTCCCTGTCAGATAGAATATCATCCACAGCTACCACATTGGAAGTACCTGTTAGATACTGTGGGATACTTGGTGATTTATGCCCAAAGGTCACTTCAAATGGGGAAACACCAGTAGCTGAATGATTGAAGTGTTGTAGGACCATTTGGCCCACATCAGGAACTTGCCCTAGGAAGTTGGTTTGGTGTGCACGGAGGCTCGCAAGTACTGTTCAATGACTCTTTTCAGGACTTCAATCTGTCCATCTGATTGGGGTGGTAAGTCGAACTTATCCGCAACTTTATTCCACTTAAATGAAACATCGTTTGCCAGAGCCTGCTAACAAATAAAAGGTCTCTATCTTATACAAGACTCTGAGGCATTCCATGATACTTCCAAACAATTTCCATGAAGAGTAATGTAGTAGTAAAAGCTGTGTAATTGGATGACAACATGCCTAGATGAACTCCTTCTGAAAATCAGTCAATGATCACCAGAATGGTGGTATTTACCTGATAAGGTGGAAGGCCGACATTGAAGTCTAGGGAAAGATCTTCCCATGGTCGTGAAGGAATTGGTAAGGGGCAAAGTAACCCCGCAGGTTTCTTGGCTTCATATTTAGTGTGTTGACAGTCGAGGCAGGAGACGATGAACTGACGAACATCATTTCGCATACTGGACCATGTAAAATTTTCCCCTAATTGCACCAGAGTCTTCTTGATTCCCATGTGGCCTCCTATGGGGGTAGTGTGGAATTCATTAAGAAAGGTCTTGATGAAACTGATTCCATTGGGCAACCATATTTGTTTTTTACACAAAATCAAACCTTGAGAAAAAGTGTAATTGGGTTTGCTCACTGGATTACTCAAAATGTCTTGTCGGAGGGCCGTGAACTCAGGATGAGTTAATAATTCTATCTTAATCTACTCCAAAAAAGCAAAGTGTGGCACCGAGAGGATGAAGAAGGATCCTTGTGAATCTTGAGAAACATGAGACAGGGCATTTGCTACTTTATTCATCTTAATTGATTGACATTGGATCATGTAATGGTTGCCAATGAGTCTAGAAAGATACATATGCTATTCTAGCATCTAAATTATTTGGCACATGAGTTCCTTCAAGCTACGATGGTCAGTCAATATGACGAATTGATGTCCTAACAGGTATTGTTGCCATTTTTTAACAGCGGCAGTGATGTCAACTAACTTGCAGACATATGCTGACGCATGATGGAGCTTCTGAAAAAATTGCTTACTAAAGAATGCAATGGGTTGTCCCAAATGAGATAGAACAACCCCCATGCCAACTCTTAATGCATTTGTCTCCACCACGAACGAAAGTGAGAAGTTGGGTAGGTGCAACACCGGAGCAGAGCTGATTGCATCCTTTGACTTTTGAAAAATGGTCTGAGCTTCCAAGGACTAGTCAAATTGGGGTTTCATCAGCAGTTGAGTCAAAGGAGTCTCAATTGATGCATACCCTTTGATAAAGTAGTGATAAAAACCTATGAGACCTAAAAAATCGTGAAGGGCTTTGAATGATCGTGGAGCTGGCCATTATTGAATGGCTACAACCTTTTCCTGAACTAGTTCAACTCCTCTTGTCGACACTAGGTGGCCCAGGTATTCAATTTGTGGTTGTGCAAAAGAACACTTAGAAATTTTAAGAAAGAATTTTCCCTTTTCCAATACGCGAAGTGTTTGCTCTAGATGAAGTGATCTTTGAGGCTCTTGCTATAAATGAGTATATCATAAATAAAAAATGAAAATAAATTTGCAAAGATATGGCTGGAAGGTCACGTTCATAGTGACCTCGAAGGATGAGGGGACATTGCATAGCCTAAAAGGCATTACGTGAAACTCTTAATGATCATGGTGGGTGCGGAAAGCTATTTTTCCAATGTCCTCTTCCTTCATCATAATTTGATGGTACCCCTACAACAAATCCAGCTTCGAGAACCAATGTGCATCGCCCAATTCATCCAATAATTCATCCACCGTTGGGATTGGAAATCAGTCTTTGATAGTAATGGCATTGAGAGCCCAATAATCTACATAGAAACGCCAAGATCCAATGCATTTCTTCACCAGCAAGACAAGGGAAGACAAGAGACTCGTGCTGGGCCTAATGATGACATTCCTCAACATAGATTCTACTTGTGATTTGATTTCCTGTTTCTAAAAGTAGGGGTAGCAGTACGGACGAACATTCACCGGTTTTGAGTTAGAACGGAGGTTAATAGCATGATTTGTGGTCTGGAAAGAGGGTAAGGATGTCGGAGCTTGAAATAGGTGTTCAAATTTGCGAATCAGGGCCCTTATTTTAGGTGTGTGTGGCATCGATTGAAGAATTTGGGTTGAAGGGGGCTCAATGCGAAGGTGAAAAAAATCACTGGCCTCATCTGTCTTCACTAAACAACGAAGTTGGTCTGCCGTGATGGAACCAGTGCCATTGTCACGATCTCCCTTCAGCTAAACCACCAGGCCGCCATGAATGAACTTCATGTTCAGATCATTATAGTCTGTGAGGACCAGGCCTAATGATTTCAGCCACTCGACGTAGAGGACAAGATTAGTGCCACATAAAGAAAGGACATGGAAGTTGACCCATAATTCTTGCCCCTGAACCCGAAGAAGGACTTCCCTAAACCATTGGTAACACTCCAACTCGTGTCCATTTCCCACCATGACCCGTAGTGGTTGTGTGGGTTGAGTGGACAAGCCCAAATTCAAAACCAAGCGTTCATGGATAAAATTGTGGGTACTACCCCCATCAATTAATATCTACACCTTATGGTTATCGATATGGCCCATAAGGCGTAAAGTTTATGGGGCCATATGGCCCGAAAGCACATGCAAACTAATTTGGGTTGGAAATAGCCCAACTGCCTCCCCGTCATCGCCAACCTCATCAAGTGGAACCAGGTTGTCCGAGGGGTTGTCATCCTCTTCGGAAATTAGAAGAAGCAATTTTGAGGAACACTTGTGGCCATGACTGAATTTTTTGTCACAATTAAAGCGCAAGCCCTTCTTACGGCAAATTATGAGCTCATCTAGGGACAAACATTTTGATGTGATCCTTACTAGGAGAAGATCACTGATACAAGTTATAGAGTTTTGGATGATGCCACTTCCAGAGAGGGAAGATAAGTCAGGGTAGACACCATAAGGATTACCTTGATAAGTTCGAGATTGGTTCAGTGAGGAACCCAGAGAGAAGTTCTCACAAAATTTTATCAAATGCCAAAAGTGCTTCTATTGAAAATGAAATCCATACATATAGTGTATCTGAACGAAAAAATAGAAATAGGCATAGGCCTTCAAAACAATTTGGGCCAAAATTACAACGAAAAAAATTTATAAATAAAAAAAGAACATATTTGGCATGGGCCTTCAAATTAGTCTGGGCCTTCAGCAACAATTAATATTCTTAGTAGTGTTAGATAAGTGGCCTCAATAACTTAAGAGGGGGGTGAATTAAGTTTCAAAATTTTTCTACTAACAATCTTTAACCCCCTTTTAAATGATAGACTCATAATGTAGAAGAAGAAGCAACAATCAATTTAATAATGTTATTTAAATAAGATAAGGGAAGAGAGAAATACAAACTTGATTTATACTGGTTCGGCAACTTCCCGTGCCTACATCCAGTCTTCAAGCAACCCACTTGAGATTTTCCACTATCTCTATAAATCATTTAAAGACTTTGAACACACCTTAGGATCCTCACCCTTGTGTTCAAGATTCTCCAAGAGATAACCCGTCTCTTGATCACAATTCTCACAATCCAAGAGACAATCGGTCTCTTGATTACAACTGACTTTTTGAGATGAACATAAAGATTTCTCTCCTTTAGAGTGGATGATAAAAATTGAAGATCCTAGAGGAATTTCTCTCTTTTATAGATGATATTACAATTTGAAGTTCCTGGATAAATTCTCAATAGATTTGCAAGTGCTTGCCCAAGAGTTGTTCAGAGAGCATTTGGCAATTAAGTTCTCTTAGAATATCTCTTTCTTGCTTTTCGAAGTCAGACACACATATATATAGGCCCTTTGTGCCTTTTCAAAATGGTTTGAAGAGATGTGTCTTTTCAAAAAGCTTTTTCTGAAATTCTTCACTGGTAATCGATTACATGTTTCTGGTAATCGATTACACAATTATATTTTGAAGGGTCATGAATTTTCAAAGTGTTTTTTGAAGTGGCGTTACTGGTAATCGATTACAAACATCTGGTAATCGATTACATGATTCAAAATTCAAATTCAAAACTATTTTTAAAAGCTGATTTTCAAAATTGTCTTCTGGTAATCGATTACACTGCCTGATAATCAATTACCAAAGCCTTGGATGTTGGAAACAATGTGTTTTGAGGCAAAAGCTTGATCAACCAATAAGATTGTTTGAGGTCTTATATTTTTCTTGATCTTGTTTGCTTGACCTTGAATTAATCTTGAAGTAATGCTTAACCTTTGAATGTTTGTTGAAACAACCTTATTTGATTCTACTTTGGCATCATCAAAACCCTGTATTCATACATTCACAAGTAGTACCTCTGCCTCTGGACCTTCATCCTTCTCCACTCGGGCCTTGTTAAGTATGTCTGCTACCATTTGTTGGAGGATATCCATTGATTGTTTGGTCCTACTCCTAGTCATAGGTCCCTGTATTTAGGCAGTTTTAAGATTCTCATCACGTTTGAAGGGAATGGATGAGGATTTTGGGGGTGTAGGAACAAGCATGGTGGGTCGTCGGTGAAATAGCTAGCGGGAGTCCACCAGCTTCTTTTCTTAAAGACAAGCCAAAGCTGCTGCTTGAACCAGAGTTAGGGGTTGTAACGCTTGGACCTCACGGCGAATCTTAGGGGCTAGTCCAGAAATGAAGCAACTGAGTAAGAAGGGTGGAGGGAGTCTAACAATACAATTTGCAAGGGACTTAAAATCGAACAGATACTCACTGACATTCCCACGTTGACTGTGTTTGAACAGGGTGCTGGTAGGGTCGTCATATTGAGAGGGGGCAAATCGAGCTTCTAATGCTCGCAGAAGACCAGGCCAAGAAGAGAGTTGACCGTTTCGGGGCATCCATTGGAACTAGGCCAAGGTTGGACCCTCCATATAAAACAAAGTAATCGTTAGGCATTCCAGTTTCAGCGTGTCATGGTACTCGAAGAATTGGGTGATCTTAAAGATCCATCCAAAAGGATTTGAGCCGTCAAAGCGTGGAACCTCTAACTTCATGCGGTGTGAGGAAGATAATGGTGGAATTGTGGGCTGGTTGGTCATGGACGACGTTGGAGATGGCGGTGTGGTTTCCATATGCGCAACTTTCTAACAAAGGTCCTCCAACTTGGTTGATAGGTGAAATTAGGCGGAGGTGAGTTTGGCGATGGCATCCTCAAGGCGGTCCATGGTGGACTTAGAACGCGTTGATTCTGCCATGCTCAATGAAAGCACCAAGATGGTGGGTACAGGGGAGCTGAACTTAGAATTTGAGGACTAAGTAGCCTCCAGAACAAGGTAAGAAAAGATTGGCTTAATTCTTGCCTGCTTTATTGCACAAAAAGGGGCTACATTTATAGAGTGCTCATACAGGAAATAGCAAAAGCAAAGATATCAGAATGCTAACAGAATGTTCCACTACCCTCTTATAATAGAAAAGCTTAACTACCACTACAGCAAGCACTACCAAGCTAACAGAATACAGATAAAGCACGCATAATGCCCTGCTCGCCAAGATACCACTTAGACATAATCCTTTAAGTGAATTGGGGGAATAGTTCTTCTTTTAGGCCTTCCTCTCGTGTCCTCCAAATCCATGGCCTTAGGCCTGTCAACTAAGCTAGGTATTTTGCCTCCCTATTTCATCACTAACCCAATTTTTGCCTTCTCACATCATTTGTGCTGCCCAACAGCAATGAACCTAGACTTTTTCCTTTGACATTTCCACTATTGCAAAGCATTTTCTGACAACCTCATCGCTGTTCTGGCGAATCCATGACCTGTATGGCAATGGCTTCATCCTCTCAGCCACAACCAACAACACGAAGTACGGGTTCTGTCCATCTCTTATTTGATTCCTTGATATTTGTTTTATTGATTTGTTTTAGTTCTCACGTTCGGACTTTAGATCATTAATTCTGAATATAATTTTATTTTCATTTTTAGTTTTCAGCATATATGTGTGTGTCTGTGTGAAGTATAAATTAATATAATATATGTGTGCAAAGTATAAATATAATTTATGTCATGTGTATCTTGAAACTTCAAAATGACAGTCATCTTGCTACCTGCTATCACACTGTAACATTTTTAGAGTTGATCACTGTCACTTTTGAATTGTTGAGTATAAATGCATCATAGGAAAAAACTTACTACAAAGAATTGTGAAAGAGAAATTTTTTAATATCTACTCGTGTAGGGTAGTGATTAAGTAATTAATCAAAATGGGAAAATACTTCTGTTCTAATATAATTGAGGGAAAATGTCCATCAAAAGTCTTTACTATGAAGGTTCAAAATCTACTTTTCCATTAACTAAGAATATGTTTTCTGCTAAAACCTGCACCCAACATCTTGTACAATTAACTGATTTGCATAGACAAGAAAATGTGAAAGATGCTTCTTACTGATAGAACTGGTATCATAAGTCATAACAGTGAGAAAGAACTGGTTTTTGTTGAATGAAACTAGGGATAAGCCCCCTAAGAACCAATACACTGCTTTAGATATTTCGAGAGGTATGAATCCACTCCTTACACTGGCTTCTCGATCACCAAAGTCCTGGTGAACAACTAGTGGCAGCTGAAATAAAAGTTTCACTGGTGTTCCAGTTGATTAAAGTATGGTAACCAAGCGCACCAGACAACTGCTGCCCAAAACTAACTTTCAATCCTCCAATATCAAACACAAATGTGCGAGTGCCTTCATTTTTCTATAATGTTTTGTTCTTCTAAGGCATTTTTTCCCCATGAAACAGTGTGTTTCCCGTTGTAAATGAAGATCATCAAGGTCATCCACCTTATTCTGCAGCTTCCTGTTTTCCTTCCTTTTTCCCATTTTGTTGTATAGGACTGGACTCATTATTTCTGAAAAGGAACCATTTTCTTCTCCAGGATTCCAATGCTCCACTTCACACCTTTTTGGACTTGGACTGAATATGATTCTAGTGGTTCTTGCAATGGTGATGTGTTCTCAAACAATTTCCTCACTTCTCTAGCTTCTCTTTCTCTTTCGAATTCTGCTTATCTTGGTCCATCTACCAAGTTTTACTCTTCTCTGCTACAATGATTCTTCTCTTGCCTCTTGAAACTTCGTCTGCACTTCTGTTTTCTTCCTCCAACATGAAATATTGCTCGCACTTGGCTCTCCACTGTTGACACACATTCCCATCATACACTGGAAACGAAATCTTGGTTTGTTCTGCCATCACCCTATTGACCAAAATTAATTGCCTCTTCTCTTTCCCTCGGTTCACTGGATCTTGTTACAAGTTCACGATTACCTGCACTTCTTTTTTCCAGAATTTCATTCATCATCTCCTTCAAAGATTCCATTTCTTGCCTTACCATTGCAAACTGCACCTTGTTCAGGTGCTGAATCTCCATTTTTAGCTTCAAGCTCTCAGTTGGATATCATGATGAACCCTCCACGAGTTTCGACCAAGAAAGCTCCAAGAATCTGCTGCAAATGCACCCTCAACTCCCACATCAACTGCACTGATACCAGCTGATAGAACTGGTATCATAACAGTGAGAAGGAACCAGGTTTTATCAAATGAAACTAGGGAAAAGTCTCCTAATCTTTTTAAAGTTCATTCCTATTTATAGGCTGCTACTAGTCTGCTAACATAAACCATTATATTTCTTTGACTAATTAATCTAAGTAACTTAGGGTATCTATCATACTTCAATTAGGCTTCTCTGTATATATAAATGTATAATGGGCAGACTAAATAAGCACTGAACAGATTTCAAGCAACCTGTGATAAGGATTTTGAGAGGCTCAAACAAAATGATGAATGACCACATTTTGTTAATTAATTTCCAATAGTTTCATAATGAAGCAAAATTAATTATATAGTATTTTTTACGTAGCATATATTGACTTATCAAATCAAGACACATGGGCGTGTTTTAGATAGCTTTTAAAAAAATCTTTGTCTCTTATTATTATTATAAATAGGGTGAAGAACAACAATGTACAAAGCACACCCAGGTGCATGTTGCATATGATAATTACTCACATATTAAACTACATAACAATCACAAGGAGCAACCAATCTTCCGGTACCGTTATTGCTGGGAGATAACACAACCTTCAACGGGTAACACTCAAGCTTCAAAGGGTGAACCCTGGTGCGAAAGGTGCCACACGCGAACCTAACCCTACCAATCAACGTGACTTAAAAACAGACCGAATCGCCGTGATGCTGCTCGGTGATTCCCTTGACCACACCTCTAAGGAACAGCCTGTGGGCGACCACGAACCGGGCACGGACCAGGGTGTGGGTCTTGGCTCCGGTCGAGAACCAGTGGCTCGACCGAGGCCGAGGAGATGGCGCGATCGTCGTCGCCATCGAACGAGAGCACGATGTCAAGGCTCTCGTACCGGACGAAGAGCGCGATGTTGGGGTTCCCAATTAAGGATGCCCTGGACGTGGAATTTTGCCGTTAACTCCGCGCCGGTGTTGGTTTCGAGGGACTTGACGTTAAGGGATGTTACATGGAAGCACGGGAAGTGGGGTGTGAGGGCCATCCATAAGAAGACGCAACGAGAGAGATCATGGCGCAGTAGCTTACGCGGGAGAGGTGGTCTAGGGTGAAGTTGAAGGAGTGTTTCGC
This sequence comes from Glycine max, assembly GCF_000004515.6. Classification (NCBI taxonomy): domain Eukaryota; kingdom Viridiplantae; phylum Streptophyta; class Magnoliopsida; order Fabales; family Fabaceae; genus Glycine; species Glycine max. The sequence goes on along the minus strand of NC_016089.4, from coordinate 39,371,807 downwards.
CCTTGGCATGGTTGGTGCTGAAGGATGAGAATTTTGGATTTGGGTTTGGTACGTAGAAGAACGTGCCATGGGATTTTGCATATTTGAAAGGGAAAGAGAAGAAGGTTATGCAACGTAGAGTTTGAAGAACATGGGGAGTGTTTATCAAATGTGGCTCTTCACGTGGGAATGAGTGTTCCCGCGACGGGTTTGTTTGTATAGGCTGGCAGGTAATGAAAAGAAAAATGTTTGAGGGAACACCTATAACAGCCATTGAACACCTGGACAAAGAAAAAATATATAAATTTGATGTCGTCTATGATATAATAAAACGAATGAGATAAAAATAAACAAAAATGTATTTATGATGCGTTTAAAATAATAAAATGGATTTGTATCATTACTCTAATGAAAAGCACGATTTCTCCAAAAACGTTCATGAAATTAAGGAGATCTTTGCATACGCTGATGACAAGTAATGAAACAATGCAGATTCTCATGAACTTCAATGAAATTGGTACGGATTATTGTTGGTTTGGGACCCAAACGATGTCAGGTAGCCTAAATCAAAAGAAAATTATTTTATAAACGTTTCAAATACTATCAAACACCTAGAGAGTGAAAGAAAACAAAAAGATAAAAATATAAATATGATAAAAAAAAGAGAAAGTGATAAGAGAATTGTTAGTAAAGTATTTAATATTAAAAGCATTTCATGTATCATTATTTAAATAAAAAAATGTAGTAGTATTATGTAATTCGAGTAGTGGTAGTTCAGTTGTTGGATAAATCTTTGATAAAAATGTATTTAATAAATAAATTGAATATTTTTTATTATATATTTATGAAAAAAATTTATTTAACATTATTATATAAATATTAACCAGCAAAATGTTCATGTATAACGTTATTAAACATAAAGATAAAATTTTATTTTTAAAAAATATATTCACTAATTAGATTTAAATTGAAGTTAAGTATTAAAATTTTAACTTCATAATATAAATATTACTCAAAAATTTATTTATTTATGAAATCATTTAAAATGATTTTATATTATTTATAATTATTATTTTATAAGACTTTAAAGGAAAAAAAGATGTTTAGTTTTAAGTATGAAATTTTTTAAATACTCAGAAATGGGTTTAGGAATGAAATAATTTTTGAAAGAGAAAATTTCTAAGTAATCGTTGAGAATATAAGAAATCCTAAGTAATATATACAAATAAAAATATATTCAATATCGTTAAATTAAGGGATTGAGTCCTTAATTAATTTTTTGGGCATTGTACCCTTGGTTCATGATTTGGGACTTCAAGTTTTTGATGCAACACTATTAATTTAAAGAGCATTATATTGTAGGATTATGCCTTTGATTTTAGAGTATATTACAGTCACCTTTCCTATATTTTGGACTTATTACGTACATTCCCATACCCTTTATTTAAATGTATTTTTTCTCTCTCTTGAACCTTGACCGTGACTAAAATTTAATGAAATGTGTCTAAAAAAACCCTTATCACTGGAACTCCTATACTATGTCACTATGTGTGCCTAGGAAACAAAGTTGCGCAACCTATGTTCAAAGAACTGTTCAATTCACTAATATCCACGAACCCATGGAAAATTTTCACACATCCATCCACCAAAAAATTTTCTTAGTGGAAACAATAAATAATTTTTAATATTTTTACAAAAAAAAATATCACAAGATATTATAAAATATATAATATTATGATAAAAGAAATCTAAAATTTCAAAATACAGATAATTTAAATTCTGAAAACTAATATTTTGATCTCTAATCACTACTAAAAAAAATATTTTTTAAGACGGTCCTGGAAGATTTTTTAAGACAGTTTTCAATCGTTGTTGAAGTTGTCATTATGAAAACTAAAGACTTTCCATGACAGTTTTCAAACCGTCTTAACCGTCTTATAAGAGTATTATTTCTAAGACGGTTTTGTTTAAGAATTGTCTTAGAATATATTTTCAAGAAAATAAATTAAAAAAATTGAGAATTCTAAGATGATTTTTTAAAAAAACTGTCTTGGAAAATAGACTTTTTAATACGATTTTTGAAAAAACCGTTTTATAATATTTTTTTTTAAAAAATTACTGTAAATTATTAAATAACTTACATATTTTCTACTCTTCAAAATATTCTATGAACAATTGAGATAATAAACATTTGAGGTCCAACAAATCTTATATATAACAAGGGACCTTTTATGTACGAATATTCTCAACCAATCTAATATATAAAGAATCCAAGTATGAAGATTTATGCAATTCAATCATCTAAATATGATAATATTTATCTCTTTCTTTTAAGAAGATTCAATAAGAATAGCAAACTACCTCTGTTGGTCCTTCACAAAATTTAGAGCAAGCCCCTCAATAGGTCCAATGCTTTTGTTTTTTTGTACAACAAATATGGTCTGATCAAACTCCTCAGGAGCTTCCTCAAAGGGAGACATCTGACCCATACAAGGGGTGTGAGTAATTATTAGGCAACATGAAAACAAAAATACATATGAACCTTAACTTTGTAATTTTTTTTATTGTTTCATGTGTAGTAGATAAATATAAATAGCATATACTTGTAATCTCACAATTCACCTCCAAAAACATAAAAAAAATGCTTTATAAACATCATCCAACCATTTCAGAGGCTAATCTTATAAGCGTTATCCAAATTCTATCTGCATTTACCTCCATAATAGTGTCAGTACCAAACTCCTTCCTCCATTGTAGCATATCATTCCACATATGCTTTGCTCTTTCAATATCAAACTTCCTCACTTTCAGGAACCTATAAAATGTAAACAAAAAATGTAAAAAAAGAAGTAAAAATTCCATTTCAGGAAATGAAGAAAATTATCAAAGGCAAGACACACTTTTACATGACGTGGTAATCATCGTGTTTCTCAAGAAGCAATTCTTCCATGATCAAGGCTTGCTGAAATGCATCAACGGCCTACTGCTCCTTGAAATTCCGAACATCTTCGATCGAAACAGAGCTAACACAACCATCGCTTTTCCTTCTGCTGCTTTTTTTCTCCAGTGAATGCTTGAACTTGGAGGATGTGTTGAGCGCTTTCTTCTTCAAAGATCCAATTCTTGTTCTTCTTTCATCTTCAAAGTTCTCAAAATCAGATCTATTTTCCTTCTTCTCATCATTCCTGAAGAATCCTTCCAAACCTACCACAATAACCAAAATGAAACGCATAAGCGAAGAGAGAAAAACTAAACTCTATGAGAGAGAAAAGGAAGTTATAGGGTCTAGAGAAAGGCATGACTCGAACATGCATGATCCACAAGAGACCTTCTTCAATCCCTTACAGATCTTCATGAATGCTTCCATTATAGCGTTGGTAAGCTCGCGACACACGCCGAGCTTGAGGATCTAGTCTTGGAGGCATTGACAGAGAGGTGGCCTTGGTCCCTCTCACAACGGCTTGGGAACCCTAGAGGGAGAGTCAGAGAGTGAGAGGGAGAGTCAGAATACAGAGCTTGAAAGAGTAGAGGGAGCTAGACATCAAATATTAAAAAAGTGGAAAATCTTCTAAGACGGTTTTTACAAAACCATCTTAGAATGACAGTCTTCTAAGATGGTTTTTGAGAAATTGTCTTAGAATGACAACCCTTTTAAGACGGTTTTCATGAAACTGTCATGGAATGATATTTTTCAAGACGGTTTTTGTTCGTTGAAAAACCCAATATTTACAAAATTGTCACCGCTTTATATACTTAGACGGTTCTTGAGGAACCGTCGTCGTTTCGCAGTTGTAGAAAATGTTTTTTCTAGTAGTGAATGTCAGGTCTCACAAGAGAACAATACAAACAAAATGTAGCATCTTTTGATACACTATATTCCAACCAATTGCTAAACTTTGAAAACTAATCAGGACTAAACTTTCAAAATAGTATCCTAAATTGTCGTTTTGGAAAATCATGCTTTCTTGGTTGACAAGGACCTTTTTGCAAATAAGCTCTTCGAATGTTATTCCGATTATTAGGATGATAACATGATATTTGTTTCCTCTCTCCTAGATCAGAAATAAGGTATTCCAAATCAGCTTTTAAGAATCTTTTTTTTTTTTTTTTTGCAGATGACTCTAATGGTGTTGTTGAATCCCTTTTTAAAAATTTCTTCATTTTTAGAAAACTACAAAAAAATAAAGTTTAAGGTAAAAAAAGAACAAAATAAAGATAATCTCCCTATTGCTTACAAATAAAACCCCCTATACTATGTTAAGCCTCATCAATAATTTATATTAAAAAATTGAAAAGAGTAAAAAACTATTGTTTTGATAAAAGTCTTACCGTGATTTCCCAAAAATTGCAACTCCGCAATGACTGCAATGCTACCAATGCACACAACACACATGCCTGTGAGTGAGACCATCGTGATTCCGTGTACGTGAATAAATGAATAAGATTAGAAATTAAATCTAATTAGATTTAGGGAAAATGAATAAAAAAAGTGTAAGTGAGTGACAAAGTGATTTAACGTGAGAGACAGTGGTGTTTGGCCATTTTGAGAATTAGGAGGGTCAGAAGGAGTGAGAGACGATTCACATTGTAATCAAATGTGTGTGATAAGTTACTAATTTAGTGTGTGAAACGGTGTGATGTTTTTTCTGTGTTATTGGAACAATAATAAGAATTGGGCTAAATGATTTAGGCTTAAACATGTAATTTTTGTATTGAATGTCTTATGTTTGTTTGGACTTTGGGTTAAAAATATCCAATGAAAACAATATATAATTTTTTATGGGGTAATTTTTTTTTATATACATTAACAAATTTTATTTGCATCGGCTAGTGCATCTATCCCCTCCTCTCACTCAATAAAGTGAATCTTTTTTTTTTTAAATAAACGCAAGTTCACCACAGATCCATGCAACTTCGTGGGCATTTACTGCAACTTTGACAAGGTCATAGCGCTCACCGATCGGCTCGACCCCATCGTTGGTAGCCTCTCCGCCCTTACCGAGTTCACCATCATTCCCGACTGAGCTTGAATTGCTCTCCAATTTGAAGAAGCTCAGGTTCCTTGACGTTAACCACAAATTCATCTCTAGCGAAATTCTAACCAAGATACGTAACCTCATAGTTAGAACCATCGATCTTAGTTGCAGCCAACTCACCAGACGCATACCCTTTTCACTTTTGCTTTTCTGCTTTTGTGATGTTGATCTGTGAGAGTAAGAAAGAGAGAAAAAGAGAGAGCGAGAGAGGGAGATAGAGAAGTGTGACCGTGAGTTGGAAAGTTGGGTGGTGCCACCGCCGAGAATGAGGGGCAGTGATGCTCGTCACATGTGCAAGAGCGTACGGTGCTTCATGTAATATTGCAATACTTTTTTAGCCTGTCTTTTTTTTTTTAAAAAAAAAAGTTATTGAAATAACTTACAATATAATTAAATTTCGTTTAATTGAGAAATTTAATTAAAACAATTTGTATGATTTTATGTGAGAATTTATGGTGACTCTTTAAATTAAATTAAAATATTTTTTTTCTCTAATCTACCTTAACACATGAGACAATCTCTTTGTTCACCTAAACCCACTAACCAATTTCAATAGGAAATTCAAAAGCCAAAATTGGTCATACTCCACCATATGCATAAAATCCATTTTTCCCAATGTTTAGTTCAAATACATGCCTATGGTTATAGTAGAAATCATAGCCTTTATTCACCTATAAGACTAAAGACTATTGGATGGGCTCTTTCTTGTACCATACGACAATGACAAGCAACAAAATTGTGAGTCTTGATCAGAACAAAACTTTCCAAATTTTACTTTACTTCAATGACTACTCTTTACACCTTCTATTAACTAACATTTAAATCTATTTTACCTTTAAACCCATTAAGAAATAGAATCCATTTTACCCATCTGACTCAAAACTCATCACTGGCTTTATTATCTTGTAACATGCATCTGAAACTGTGAGGTAGAGAGTGAGAAAAATATCTTCTTGTTGTTCTCTTTACTAGCAAGCAAAACTATGAGCTAAGGGAACAAAGCCTCACCATCTTGATTCATATCTCTTCTTCCTAGGGTTTTATCAACACAAGGCAACAACAAGTAAGGTAGCTTATACCTTTTCTCTTTTGATAAGCTAGCATGAGTAGTTAGGGTAAACTCTGTGATTCTCTGTAGATTGATTTTTTTTTTACCTGTTTTGGAGATGCTTGTGATGGTTAAAAGTTCTGTGAGGGATTATTCATTTTTTATAAAGACCTTGTTTCTTGTTTTTGGAGTTTTATAGTTGCCTATGTGGTGTGATAAACATATGAAGAGTTATGTAACTTTTGTAGAGATTGGTTGTTGATAGCTAGGTCCATAATAGTTGTTGTATTGTATCCAAAAAGTGTGGTTTTTATCATGGTACATAACTACTTGAGTTAGTGGAAGGGTATACACACTTGTAGCAATTTTGTTTGATCTTTTTTTACGCCTGTGTGATGTTTAAACCGTGAGCTGCTGAACATATAAATATAATTATGTCTTACCTTCTTGTTAGTTTATTGGTCCACTATACTTAAAAGGTTGGAGACATAGTATGAACTCTTAGTTTCTTACAATATGATTGATAAAAATCACTACTACAAAAAGACTCTTTTAAGATGCAAGTTTTACAACGGTTATATAAAAACCGATGTTGTATGTAAGTGGTGGTAATTTTGTAAATAATTGCAATTTTTTAAAGATGGTTTTCTTAACAGCGTCTTTGAAAACACTCTACGACGTTGGCTTCTTAAACAACTGACTTTAAATACTAGATTTTAAAGTCGATTTTGAAAACCTGTCTTCATCGAAAGGGTTTTCCTATCCTTTTAATTTCATTCACACTGTCTCTCTCTCACTCGCACCCTCCTACTCCTTCCAAAACCAAGCTTTCTTCAAATGCACCATCTTTGCCAACCCCCTCCTTGCCTTTCTCTCCCTCAGCCCCTAACGCCCCCGCGACCGCTTCAACGTCATCGCCCTCTGTCGTGCCGCAATAGTCTAGTTCGACAATGGCCTGTGTCTCCTCGACAATGAGCGTCTATAGAGGTACATAACAAAGAGTGTCTCAGAACCGAAAAGGAGTATTGTTGTTCCATTCTTGTTAATGGAGATTTTGCGAACATCAAAATTGAGAACTGCGTACGCTTGCAACACCTGTTTCAAATTCAAAGAATGATTTACATGAAAGAGATGAAGGAGAGCTTGAGCGGACAGGACAACCACTATGCATTTATGAACCTTATTTTGGGGAAGGATCCTGGTCTTTTCTACATCAAAAATCTCTTTATCGAGGAATTGGCCTGGTAAGTTGTGTGTGCTTGTATTTTCTATAATAGTTGTGTTTTTTATTCAGAACTTATAATGAGTGGCTTCTGATTTCAATATGATGCAATGGATGTACTGGATGTTTGCAGCCCAGTAAAGGTAGAAGACTAGGGAGAGATAATGTTGATGCTCTTTCTTGTCTTCCACTGCTTAATAATGGCTACTATCGAGATTTACTTGGTGAAGATGGAGCCTTTTTGCAATTGCAAATAGGATTGACCGTTTACACAAAAATGCTTGGATTGGATTTGTCTTGGAGAGCAACAACAAAGAAGGTATATGATTGTTTTTCAATCTCATTTCTTTGGAGATTTGCATCTTTATATTCTTTTTCATCTGCGAGCATATTGGATTTGGCTTTAATAAATATTAATTTTATCCTTGTCAATCATTTTCGGTTTGAAGGATGTGGACTCGTGATGCTAATTTTATATTACCTTTTCCTTGTAACTTATTTATATAGTTATTAATTGTGGTTATAATAAGGCATTTAAAGCTGGAGATTCTTTGTCTAATTAGAGGTTTTGAAATTGTGGATATCATGATTGCCTTACAACTCATGCTTAGAAAATCGCTGGCTTATGAAGGTCTTGCACGTGGCCTTCATGAAGGTGCAAAAGGGATTGAGAAGCATGATGTGCAACTGCGTTCTAGCAGAAGATTGTGACCAACCTGACTAAGTTATACTGGCTAAGGCCCTTTGTGCAAAGCACAATGTTAGCCTACTGATAGTTCCGGGTGCAAAGACCCTTGGAGAATGGGCTAGTGTAAGTGTCATTGATAGTAAGCCTTGTTGATTTCATTCCTTTGGAGAATTTCATTTACTTTTTGTTGGATAATATTTAATATTGATTATGACTATTCTATATTTATGCCTTCCAATGGATTAATTTATGCCATTGTTTCTGTGCTTTAATTTTGGCGGACTTTCTCCCTGTGCAGTTGTGCAAGATTGATTCGGAAGGAAAAGCTAGGAAGGTTATTGGTTGCTCCTGCAGTTGTGCAACATTGACAACAAGCTTGCATAAGTTGAGGCTCGGGTTCTTCTTGCTCCATGGGTAATTGTCTTTAGTTAAATTGGTCAATCAATGATAGGTTTTTAACATTCTCCTAGTCCTGATAGTACATTTTGGCTCTTCTCTTTTCATAGTTGAAATATCATGAGGCTGGAAGGAAGAAAGAATACTTGCCACAAGTTGGTCAATGGAACGTGATGAACAAGGTTATCTTATACTTTAAAAGATTATAGTTACAGTATAATTTTTTTAAGTGAAAAAAAATTAAAACTACTTGTTCCCAACCGAATGTAATTCTAGTTATTTCAATGCAAAAAGTTATAAACGGAAGCACTGTAAGATATTGGGCATGTAATTCTAGTGTTGGATTTTAAATAATAGGCATGAACTTATTTGTTATAATCTTATAGACCTTGATTATTGGTAAATTAGTATTTTCACTATTTTCTACTTTTTATTGTCAAAGTTCACACTATTTTACTAGAAATTCCATAATGTGCACCTACCCTTGGGTGTACACATTTTTTATCAGTTTTCTTAGTATGTTCACGTCTAGGAATATCTCTTATCCCTTACAATATATGGCTGCAATTTAAATGTGAAAGCTGGATAAGAAGGATCCATGTAATTGAAAGTTAAGATGGCCTATGTAAATTGTTATGTAAAACTCTATTTTGTGCAATGAAAACATTTAGTGAGTTATAATGGTCTAATCAAAATTGCAAGATACAGTTAGCCTTAGACCTGCATATGTCCCTGGCTTTTATGCTTCACTATGTTAAAGGCCTTTCTTGATCTAATTTGTATACAATTAGTTAAGAAGGCATTTTACTAAGCAATCAAGCATTTTGTCGGTTATGTTCTCTACATGTCTGACTGTCTTGCTATTCATTTTGAGTCTTGAATCTTAAGGAATTTATAGTCTTGTTAGAACATTCTAATTTTTGTGTTTGCCTTTGCAGTATCCTCCTTTTTATAAGGACATGAGTTTCTGGATCAGTGAATCATTCATCGAAAACAATCTTGTGAGAACATGTTTGTTTTCCCTTGACCAAATGTCACTTAAATGAATAACAACATTATATGAATTACAATTCTTCAAACTTGTCATAGGACATAAAATACTGCATAAGTTTTCTTGTTCCATTTCCAAATATTTGCCTTGTAATAACCTTGTTCCATCATGTAATATGTGGTTCACAAGTACCATTGTGTCAGGTTGCTTGATCTTGGAGAAGCCTCACGAAAACTTTCAATATTATCTTACCATTTTTTTCAGTGTGGCCATCTTTGACACATAGTTTGGACTACTAGTTTCCTTACATTTCTGTGTTGAGCAAGTGTAAATCTTACGAGAAGGCCAAGAAGAAAATGACAGTTTTAGAGGCACCTAATGTTCTTACTATTGCATTAAAGAGATTTCAGGTATTTGTTACATTTAAGGATAAGATTTTATCACCCATGTTGTATGAAGATTTTAATATTTGTTGTGTTATTCCAGTCTGGAAAATTTGGGAAGCTCAATAAACCTATACGGTTTCCTGAAATACTGGACTTGGCATCTTTCATGAGTGGGACTAGTGATTTGCCTATATACAGGCTACATGGGGTAGTTGTTCACCTGGATATCATGAGTGCTTCTTTTTTGGGTCATTATGTGTGCTATGTGAAGAATTTCCAAAGCAGTTGGTTCAAGGTTGATGACAGTGTGGTATGTCTTAGTTTTCATTATTTGTATATCTTGAGAGATAACTTCTTTGGTTCTTAATTGTACTATGGATTTATGCTATAAGATCATAAGCTAAAATGATCCTCAGTAGGTTGTTATAAGCAATATTTGAGTAAAATTTGAAGTACATAATCTTAGTGGATTTATATTGTTTATTCTATAAAAACAACTTAAGAATTCATTAACAATAATTCTATTTATAATTCAAATAAAACTTTTACCATAGCACATGACACTGGAACTTTGAATAATAATATTATGCAAGGTACCAACCTGAACAGGGCTCCATCAATGAATGATTAAAGCCAGGGTAACAACCTGATTTGAGTCCATAATGAATGCTCCACAAACAAATGTGTTTCATAAAACCCTTTCGTCATAGCTGAGCTGCTTTTGGGTTCAGTGTGTGAACATACAAATCAGATTTTTGCCTTTGATTGTTAGGGAAAAGAGTTTTTTACCCACTTTCATAAAGCTGCAAATAAAAAAGTGACCATGTCCTTAAAATAAATTAATCCAAACATGCATGGTAGACACAAGGTAAAAACTGGCAAGAGGTTCGTAAATGAAAGTTCCCGTAGCCAATTTGCTTCCTTTTTCACCTCCTAGTGTAAACCTTCCAAACCTTGGGTCCATGTAACAATTGTTGGACCAGTCAACCAGATGATCCTTTGGGCTTTATAAATTGGTTTAGGCTTTAAGAGCCAGTGACTGCATCAATTGGGTAAGGCTTAGGAAATTGCGCCAGTGACTTAGGAGTGTATCAAATTTGCGCTCAGGTTTTTTTGAGTTTCTTTTAAGAAAAGAAAAAAGTTGAGTTAAAAAGAAGGGAATATATATATATATATATATATATATAGGGATGATTTGAAGTGGTGGGAAATGAGTATTGCTCATGTTACTTGGACTTGCTTTAATCTGTTCCTTATGAATTGATGCTTGAATATGATCTAACATTTTTCTATTTTCATTAAAACAGGCGATATCATTCCCAGATTTTTTCTTGGTTGATATCTTAACTTCCATGGCTAAGGTCTGCTTCCTTTTATATAATATCTTTCTGTTAGAAAAGTCTGTGTCCTCCTATTCCATGTTAATCTTTATTATTAAATATTATAAGTTTTGAGCCTAGATATATGTTTACTTGGAGATCCGAAGCTATATACTTTTGCCTGCATTTACTAATGCTTGTTATCATAGATACTGAGGTCCAACACTGACACAATCTGAGAGTTTAGAAATGACATAACCTGTTGATCTAAATTTTATTTTCTAGTAATGCATTACTGTTTTATTTGGGCATGCATTTTTCAAATTTTTTGTAGGTTGCCACAATTGCTTTGTTGGAAGCTGACTATGTTTGTGGCAGCCACTCTGTTGCAATCCCTTTGGTTCTTGTTTTGCCTAATCTTTACGGCTTCAACCAATGTGTCTCCGGTAGTACAAAGACATTGGAGAGAAAACTACTCTTCTGAACGGTAAGAACTTTGCCAGTCTTGATCTAAGTAATGCACTTTTTTGTTTGTTTTAGAATTTATATTAGTCATTGATTCATGTGGTGAATATTTGTACCAATATCATCACAAAAAAATTTAACAATTTAGTGAAAAATGTTATTTTTTATAAGTATTGTGTGTTTTATTATATGAATTTGTTATATTATTTTAACAACTATTTTGGTTTGAAGTTTGAACCTGATTGTCTTTTGTGGAGAATAATCATTTTTTACTAAAAAATATTGAGAGAGAGAGAGAGTTGATAGACTTTTTTAAATAAATAAAGAATTTCTACTTCTTTATTTCAATCCTGAATTCCCTTTGAATTTAATTGAATTAAAATCATAGCTAATATTTTTAACAACATTAAGGAATTTAATTATTAGGAAAAGAAACTATGTAGTTATTATAAGGAAGATTGGTGCAACATGGATGGCCTCAAAGGCCAGCCGGATTCACGTAATAACCAAAATAGCAGTCCAATAAGATTAAAGTATATTTTCAATTCCACAACATATTTCAATGTTTAGTTTTAATCTCTACAAATTGATATTACATTTACTAAAAGTGATCTAGTTTTAGTCCTTCGTTAGGACTAAAAACACTGCTTTTTGGTAAATATAAACTAGAAATCTATTTCTTCAAGGAAAAAATAATCTATTTGATGGACAAATAAATATTTTACCCATTAAAGCCTAATATGCTACTGCTTTTAGTTTCTTTAATTGGTGTAATTGTTGTGGCTCGTGAATTTGAAATTTTAGAACTATAACATAAATCCAAATTTAATTGTTAGATTTTATCACATTTATTTTTTGTAATGTAGTGGCCAATTAATACAAAATTATTCTTAAGATGATTATAAAGATAATTATTACAATAACTAATAAACTTAGTACGTACCATAAATCTATTGATTATTATACATATCAAAAGGCTTGGTTGTTGTTGTTGCCTTTTTGTTGATTTGAGTTAGAAGGAATTACCCGTGAAATATTTTAATTCAAGGTAGTAAATGCTTAGGACACAAGTGAAGAAAGTAAAAAAAAAAAAAAAAAAAGGAAGGAATTTTTAACCTCCACACTTACAACTAAGTTTTTTTAAGTCATAATATATTTGTATTCAGATAAGTAACATGTACAAGAGGTATAATAAGCAGAACCAATAAAGTTTTGCGATAGGCAAAAGTGTACCCCTGTTACTTTCAATCACCTAAAGCAATCCTATAACAAGATTCAAAACAAAAGAAAACCGCATTTGTGTATGTTGCATGATGCTATTTGTTCAAAACACAATCTCAAGGGTTAATACACCAATATGAGAAAGCAACTCCCCTAAAACTCTCCCATCTATACATCCACCAATTCCATGACACTAACTTAATCTGATAAAAAAATCAAAATAATCTATATGCTTCTAATTAAACACTATTATTTCTATTGATCCACACTGTCCAACAAGTAGCATGCCAAAATCAATCTTTTACCTTTTTTCCTTCTAGCACCCAACAGATTCTCTCTAATCATCCCAAACAGCTGATATGATTTGGAATTTGTAAATCGATTCCCACCTATGCCATAAGTCTTTCCCACAATCTGTTAATTACCGAACTTAGTATGAACAAATTGTTGCTAGTTTCCACCTCCAGGCCACACATTTTGCATGAAGAATTGTAGTCTTGAATAATTTATTATTATTACGTACAACAATTTATATGTTCACATCTATTAGACTTATGATCTGGTCGTTAATAGCCATTTGATTATTTATGAAGGCAAATGATCTGATAATTTATATGTTCACATCAATTAGTGTTGTGAAGTGTGCACTTTAATTCCTAATTATCATAAAGATAATCTAATTTTCACTTTCATCCTATTTTCTTATATGTTTTAGTAATTGCAAGAATGCACCAATGCAAGATACTTCAAGTAGTTCATTTACAATTTCTTCACCACAGGTAGCACAAATTTATCATTACCTGAATGAAACACAGTCCTTCACTTGATGTGCTTCACATCATTAACATAATCAACAATTTGTCATTTTAAGGTTTCTCCAAGTCATGCTCGAATTAACTATAAGAATGGTGCCTTCTTTGATGGGATTGAAACCTTATCATTGAATTCTGTCAAAGAAGTCTTCTTCGGATACCATGTTTTGTTGAGTCAGCATCTTTGATAGTAGTGAAACCACCTATACTCTTTGTTCCCTTCTCTGTCTCTCCATTTAAAATCTATCACATTACTAAATAATTTATCTCTTTTGAATAATAACATTCTCTAGGTTGTTAGTTTTTTCTACTAAGTTGTTATTTTTTGTTGGAGGGACTGTGAAGGGGACATAAAAAGGAGACAGGTATTTGATTCCCTTTGCGTGAGGGGATTTTCCTTGGTATTTTGTATTTTCTTTGGAGGCTCATGTTTGCTATTTGATGATGATTGCTTTGTTGGCTGCCTAGTTAAATTTTGAGCTTCTGCCAAACTTTTTGAGCCCTTAGGACTTGGATATCTTATTTTCTTGATTCACTCCTTAAATTAAGATTTGTTTTATGCTCACCACTCCATTGTTTTGGGCCATTTTACACTAATTGCTATAAGTCATTGTAGATTTGATATTTTTTTATTTATTTTGGTCATGGTCATGGTCATGGAATTTATTAAAAAAGTTACAGGGGTATTTTTAAGCCATGATTCTTGATTTTCAATTTTATGAGCATATCTATCCTTAGAATTTGTTTTCAGTTCATATTCAATTAAATCCCAAGTATATATTATTTGTTTAATGCCATCTTGCATATGTGAAGAGTAAGGTATCAACTAGTTTGACTAGTTAAATTTGTTGGAGATTGAGATACACACTAGAAGAAAAGTAAGAGTGAGCAAACTCTGAGAGAGGTTTTGATAAAAAGCGTGAGTTAATTAGAGTCGTTATGTAAGGCTATTTATTTAGACCCTTTGTTCCTAACAAGGCCGAAAATAAGGTGGGTAGGTAGAGCAAGTTGATGCACCTGTGAGTTTTATCAATTGCTAACTTCTTTTAATTTGTTAAGGTTGGCTACTACCTAAACCTTTTATCCGAACATCGCATCATAGTTCATAGTAAGACCAGGAATATGAATCTCTTAAGTGTTTAATCTTACAGTGGCATGTCAGAAGCAAATGAATATTATTTTATTTTCCTGAATATATATATTCCATTTGCTTTAGAGGGCTTCCAATTAATGAAATAACGTACTAAATTTTTTATGGTGTAAACTTAGATTTATCCAAGAAATAAAAATTATAAAATGACCTAAGTTGAAATGGTTGAGTTGAAGAATGTTGACACATGTTATTTTCCAATCAATTTCAATGCCTTTGACTACATGGGAAGTGCTTAGGCCATTTTATGTTTCTTCTTGCGTTTTGATGTATTTGCAGTCCCTTCTAGCATAATCAGGTAGCCTTGTAACATTCAATATTATAGTTCTTCTTTTGTGTGCGGTTTTCTCTAATTTTCTATATATCTGATAGTATTTTTTTAACACTAGGAGATAACTCTCATCTTGTGTTGTCCATTTTGGTCAACCACTTGGATCATAAGAATGTTGTTAAGAAGTCTATCCTTCATATTGATATTATCAACACCACCATGTAGCTTGCACAAAATGTGAAGCAACTGGCTTCAATTGCAATAATTGGTGCAATATCTGACCTCATTAAACATTTAAGGAAATGCCTGCAAAATTTATATGACCTCATTGTAATTTAATTTTAATTATTCTTGTTGAGTTCAGTTAGTATGAATATTTCTTTTTCCCTATTTCCAATGATAGAGACCTTGGATCTTTCCTTGATCTAGTTCTAAATCAAATGTGTCTGAAATTTTCAGGATCAAAGTTCTCTTAGGCTGAGCAGTCACCAAGTGAGTCTTTTGCTTTCTTCAATTTGGGTTCAGGCCATATTTGTGGAAAATGGCCCTGCAAATTATGAGGCAATGGCACACACCTATAGCATTGCTTTATTATTTTCTCGTTCTAAGGTGAGTTTGGTGCTTACCAAGTGTTGTTGTTGCTTATAGATTATGATCAGTAAAGACTACCAAACTTACTTTGTTCATTATTTTTAGTGTTACTTATTTATAATTATAATTGTTTAAAGACAAATGCTAACTAGTGTCTTTTATAAAAATAAAAAGTAAAAAAAATTATTAGGAAAGGAAGCATTTATTATATTAGAAATACAAAATGTTATTAAAACTTTTTAGGTAACTAGAAACATTTAATAGGGTATTCAATGCTACCTAACTAGTTCCATTAGGGCACTTATTAACAAGACCCTTGTTTAAATTGGTAATCAATTTAGTGGCAGCAGTTAAAATTTTGATTGGAGTTTTCATCTTTTCAGAAATGAAGAAAAAATAATGCATATTACATTCCAAAAACAACAAAGCCTTACATGTATTTTTAAAATTAATGTTGATCACTTCTAATTCAAGTAATAATGCATGATTGATTTTCCTTAAGTTTGTTAGATGCACAGACAATTTTTTGCTTTATGAAATCCTCTTATGCATTCTATTATTTGTGTATGCATGTGGTTCAATTGTAGTTAAATTTTTTTTAAAAAAAAAATATTCCAAGACGATTCTCTGAAAAACCGTCTTAGAATGTCTACATTCTAAGATGGTTTTCACAACCTCAATATATATTTTTTTTTTTAAGAAAACACATTCTAAGATGGTTTTTCAGACACCTGTCTTAGATAATTTACCATTCTAAGACAATTTTTAACTAAGAACCACCTTAGAAAAGCATTATTTTAAGACGATTTTCAGGTAAGAACCGTCTTAGAAGTGTATATTTTTCTAAGACGGTTTTTTATGAAACCGTCGTAGAAAATGAAGACTCTCTACAACGTTGGTTACAACAACGGTTAATAATCGACACCGAATGTGTCTTTTAATCAACGTAGAAAGTGCTTTGTCTAGTAGTGAATGTGAATAAAACTCCAGGAATAAGAAATATAAGACGCTCACATACCACTTTTTTTTCATTGTTAAATAAAATTAGAATTTAGTATATTGGGATAAAAGTTAAAGATCCATCCATGAGTGTTTAAGTCTTAACAAGACTTGGAAGATAATTGCAATTTTCATGCAGTGAGTAGAAATCAAAACTAGAATCTTCATAAGTACATATGGATTTAAGAAAGTTTCAGAAAGAAAAACCATGTATTATAGGGTTTCCCTTTTTAAAGGTTGTTAGGCTAGCTTTTAATTAAATAGAATTGAAAGGTTAAGCTAACAACTTACAGTGAAAGTAGCAATGTAGAAATTTTATAATTAAAAATCCTAATAAAAATTTACGATAAATTTGAGGACAGTAACCTTTATAAATCTTTTAGAAAATTCCCTAGTTTGTGAAATATTAAGATTTATTTACTAGAAGTAAGAATTTAAAATTTTAAAGGGTTTAGTAACATTGAAAGTATGAGTAAGATAGTTATTAGAAAATCCTTAAGGATTTTATAATTTATGACTTCAAGAGTAAGGTGGTGATTAAGCTTAGTACCTAGTGGAAAGGCCCAACCTTTCGAGGTGACAAACATATTAATATGTCTAATCCGCAAAAGGGTGAATCTAAGCAAGGACATCGTTGAATTCTACTTTGGATGGGATGTTAAATTGCATGAGTCATTGAGGAATGCTTGATAAGTGTTAGGATGGCTAGTGGAGGTACCTTAGGTATCCTTGAGGATATACAGATGCACATACGTATATCTTGACAAAGCTGCAGTCGATTCGAGATTAGTACATGTTATCCCCGAATGGTTTTTTTTTATGGCATGTGCCACTTTCCTAGATTTGTAGAGTCATATGCTTTTGGTGTACCATGTTAAGGGATATGTATGGCTGGTCACTCAAGGTCGTCGAAGATCTCTATGGAGTTGTGTATGTCTACATTGAGATATTCATATTATGTCGATTTGGGATAATGTACCCATTTTTCATATTGTTTATCTATATTATTGTGCAAATTTATTATTCATTCTTGCGGATATGTGTAGAATGTTATTGTATATTATCTTTATTTCTTATAAGCTTACCCTTGCATTGTTTGTGTGTATGTGTTTGGCTGTGATGATCACAATGATGTGTTCACGAGAGAAGATGATAAAGATGTGTTGATTCCTGGTGAGGTTCTACGTTGGGATTATGGATATCAATGTAGGACACAACAAAAGCAGTGAGGACTTTGTTTCTGTATCTATACAATAGTTAGTTTTCGATGAGAAAAGAATATGACGTCTTCAGTTGGATCTATTGATCTTCATTTTGTTGTTCTTAGGAATAGATGTGTGTTGGCCAGCTGGGGAGTGAGTTGATGTATTAGGCTTTCCTTTCCCTTTTGATAGGTACTTTGAAAGCCATGTATGTTTTATTTAGAGATACTTGGATTTCTTACTAATGATTGTAGTTCCATAAGGCACAATACTATATTTTCATTGTTTCTGTTATTAGTACGTATTATCCAACATGTACCACGTTTAATTATTAGAACTTTACATGATCTTAGATTGTGAACTGGGAATGAAATCACAAAAAAATTACAACAATGAGTTGGTTGAAATCACAAAAAATTACAACAGTAAGTTGGTTTAATAAGAGATTTTCAAATTAAAATTGAATCTTTTCCATAATGTTGGTTGAATCGACGTCATGTAGCAACAGTGAGTTGTTTCACTTCACGGTTTTGGCCTTTGGGGGTAATGCAAGGGTTTTGTTTAAGATTTTGGTCTTTTTTCTTCTTCTTTTGCTTATGTTCTCTGATAAAATTTGTGATGTTTGGATTTTTTTTTAGTTTATTATTAGTAAATTTTGAATCTTTGCTATTTTAGTTGGATTGTTTTATGATTGTTACATGGATATGAATTTTGATTTGAACATGGGATTGTGATCTACGTTGGTTTTTGGCAATGATATTAGTCTAAAGTTTGTGGAATCTAAAGGGAAAAAGACAATGACATTTGTGTCCAAAATTTTTATTAAACAAGCATGTGACATGTAATTTGGATTAACAGAACTAACACCATTATTGTGGAGGGAGTGTGGTGTAACGGATTGTAAAGCTTAGGGGGTGCGAGTGCAAGGATCATGAAAAATGTGGGTGCGAGTGTAATAAGTCCAATGTACAGGAGATATGAGTATAATTTGCTCTTGATTTTTCCTCATGTCTTATGTATCTTTTGATTTTATTAAAGTCAATCTATATATTATTGTAGAAATATGTCTTTGATGCAACACATATAAATTTAAAGAGCATTTAGTTTTTTATTTTATTTAAATAAGTAGCATTTAGATCATGACTTTGACTTAGATTATTTGAATGTGATTCTTTATTGAGAAACCATTAAAATGTCATATTTTGTATGTGGGTATGAATTTTCTTCTCCAATATTTGAGTGTGATTATGTATTATATTATTATTATTAATCATTTAAATTAATTTTTCATGAAGTTTACTTCATTAATAAGACATCCTTTTCTAGCACTTAGGTTGTTTTTGTGGAAAACAAATTCAAATGGCAATAAGAGAAAACAACAAACTCATTTAGCTAATTGAATACTATTATTATTTATTCTCTTTTAGAGAAAAAAAATATGTAAATTTGTTGATAATTGCAATTACATTATACTATTTAGATTGAAAGTTGGATGATACAACAAAAAAATGTAGATTTGTTAAAAATTGCAACTACATTATATTATTTAGATTAGAAGTTGGATGATATAACAATTTTCTTTTCAAGTTTAGCTTCTCAACAATGATTTTCAGGCTCTCATCATACACCATTTTTCTTTATTAAATATAAAATAATTATATATACAATTTTATGTTTATATATGCTTTTTTAGGTTGAAAGATGCATAAGAAGAAAAATATCCCCTTATTTTTTAAGAGAAAATGAAGAAACACATAACCTTTGTCTTGTGCACTAACTTCAAATTTAGATACTAATGTTGAAAGTATTAGTAAAGTTGGACATTCAAAAATATCAACCATACAAATTTTTTTCCAATCACCGCATTTCAATGATTTGAAGATTGAACAAGAAAGAAGTACTATTGATCTTTGATTTGTGATCCTGGAAAACGTCCACAAATATAGAATTATCTATTAACCGCCAAGATGAAATTCATGGGAGCATAAACAAATTTTGGATCATAACAAATTTTTAATATGGATGTGTATCCTCTTTCTAGTCAAGAAGATCATCGTCTTTGATTTCAAAGCTCATTGGTTTAAAACTTTTCCTTGGTTAGAGTACTTACCAAAAAACAGTTTTTTTTTCTTTTCATGCTATTAATTCTCTAAAAAAATCAAGTTCATTCACTTTGAATGAGATTTAGAAATTGGAGAAAGAAAATAGTGGAAAAAAGATTGATCATTTCTTTTTCTCATGCGAGAAAAGATCCTTATTCACCTCATAATGTTTCTCATAAGATTTTTAAGAATCAATTTTGTCATATGGATAAAGTTTGATCCAGGAAAAATTGACGGCAAATTTTGAGTAATTTGTTGCAACTTAAAACTTTTGTGAACATTGTTGAATGGTTGGCATTTCAAACTTGTTCTTTTAGAGGACATGATGAAAGTTTGGGATCTAAAAATTGAGGTAATTTTCTTGAAATGATAAAGCTTTTAACTTAATGAAGTTGTATTGAAAAATGATGCTCAAAATGCAAGATACACTTTTCCAACTATTCAAAAAGAAATTTTACATCTATTTGCTAAGGTGGGAAATGAAATTTAAGATGACATTAGTAGTGCAAAATTTTGTTTAATTGTTAATGAAGCTCATGATGAATCTAAAGTGAACAAATGATTCTTGTTATTAGATTTGTTGATAAGAATGAATGTGTTAAGGAGCATTTTTTATGCATATGCAATATACTACATCATCCACTATTAAGCATACAATTTGTTCAATATAGTCTTGTCATAATAAATTATTTACAATTTTTTATTCTTCAACAATGTCCTTATGCATATTAAATATATTTTTTTTTGTTGATGGATTGGCAAGTGCACCAATTCGTCCCAAGTAGTAAAGTTAAAACGGAAGTTCAAGTGTCAAATCTATATGAACTTTGTTTGTACTTAGGTAGATGAATATTTTATTAATGATAGAAAATTAAATCAAACAAGAGAAAAATTTAAACAAGAATTTAAATTTATTAATTAAAAACATAAAAGATGAGAAAATCCAATATTATTGTAGAAGGAAATTCACAAGATGAGAATGTTGGAAACTTAGCCTGCCAGAGCTACTCTTTGATGTAATGTTAATGATTTTTCTCTATTTGTAATTATTCCAATTTACACATGCATCTACTAGTATACTCTAACTTTGGTCCCCCGCATGAAAGATCTTATTTTATTTATTTTCTCTCTCAAATTCCTTTGCAGAGCTAAAATAGTAAATTGCATTAAGAATAGAGAATATAACATGCTAAACAAATATCAAATATCCCTGGTGATGACTTTATTTAAATACTCTTTCCCATTTCTATTAGAAAATAATGTTTCCCAGCACTACCCTTAAAACTTACCATGCAAATGGGTGATCAAGCCATAGACAATAATATTAAGCACAAGAAAGGATAATGCAAATGTAATAGTATTAAATAGATAGGAAGAGAAATTACATCAAGAGTAGTTGGCTGTCAAGTTCCCAACAAAGGGGGTTTAGCCTCTCATTGTCATGGAGGCTTTGCAATTGCAAGAGAGAAATATTTAGTAAAGGGAAAGAAGATAAGAAAGGAAATGAAAGGAAGGAATGGTTCACAATGCTTGCTTCTCCTTCTTCTAGCATTTTCCTTCTATAAGGAATTGTATTCTCTTGGAATTTCTGTGTGTTTTTTTCTTCTTCTCTCTACTTTTTTTATAGGTGCAAATTAGCTTAGCTAAGTGGGCTTTTGAACTAGCCCGCCTTCCTTAATTAGTCATGCTTTCCTTAATTAGCTTTGTTTTTCTTAATTAGTCTGCTTTCCTTAATTAGTCTACTTTTCTTAATTATCCCTGCTTTTTGGGTTTTATTTTACTCATTAAGCATCATAAATTCATCACTTTTAATATTCTACACAAAAACTTAAATGATGTTAATTTAACAATTATTTGCTCAAAAATAAAGAATTAGGAGAGAAAAATTACAAATTTCTATATAATTTAACCCCAAAATATATTCATAATTAGCAGTTATCAGTTTTGCTCACCAATTATTTGTTGCATCAGCTAAAAAAAGTAGTTGGTGTACATGTTTTTTTCCTACAACTTGAACATGATTGTCAATGTTGTGTGTTCTTCTTGTAAACACAATGATGAGTTACAAGTTGCTTATACAATTGAAATTGCTCATTTGGTTGTAAATAATGAGATTGGGACATGAAGATGAGCTAATCAAATTGGCACATTAGAAGAACCTGGGGTACTAGATGGAGCTCATATTTCAATTCAATTTGTAGCCTTTGATACATGTATAATATAACTATTTTAGTTCTTGAAAATTTAGTTGTTAAAGGATCTACTTATGCTCAACAAGGTAAGGTTACTTATGCCCTTAAAGCAATTACCTTATTTGATTTTGTTTTTACTTTACATGTGATAAAAGAAATTATGGGAAGAAATCATGCAAGATGTCTTATTTCTTTTGTACCCCAATGTGCCTTATTAAGCCCTCTTCATGTGTATCTCTAATAAGCAAGTCCCTAACTGAACCCCTAGGCACACAAAGTCTCTTGTCCCTTAACAAATACCCATCATGCCTAAAACACCCATCAAATGCAGTATGAGAACATGTTTGATATTTATCAGAAAAATCAGCATCATGGTCATACAATTCCTTAATGCACTCAAAACCAAGAAACTTAGTTTCAAAGGTAGACAATAATGCATACCTGCAGGAGAATGCATCAACGACCACATTATTCTTACCTTTCTTATGCCTGATCATATAGAGGAATTGTTCAAGAAATTCCACCCACTTGGCATGCCTTTTGTTCAACTTTCCTTGTCTTTTCAAGTATTTCAAAGACTTATAATCACTATGAATAACAAATTCCTTGGGCAAGAGATAATGTTGCCAAGTCTACAAAGCTTTAATTAAGGCATACAATTCCTTATCATATGTAGAATAGCTAAGAACAACCTCATTCAGTTTCTCACTAAAATATGGAATAGGATGCCCCTCTTGCATCAACACATAACTTATGCCTACCCCAGATGTATCACATTCAAGCCCAAAGGATTTAGCAAAATTAGGAAAAGCAAGAACATGGGCATTAGTTAAATTTTCTTTCAAAGTAGTAAAAGCCTTCTCATGCTGATCACCCCATTCAAAAACAACATTTTTCTTAACAATTTCATTTAGAGGTGCAGCCAAGTGCTAAAATCTCTAACAAACCTCTTATAGAAACTTGCTAATCCATGAAAGCTCTTTACCTCACTTTTATTTTTGGGGGTTGGCCAATCTTGAATGGCTTTCACCTTCTCTTGATCAACCTAAACTCCTTGTGAGATAACAATAAATCCAAGAAAAATGACATGGTCCATACAAAACACACATTTTTCCACATTAACATACAATTTCTCACACCTAAGTGCTTCCAAAACACCCCTTAAATGCATAGCATGGTCATCATAAGATTTGCTATAAATAAGAATATCATCAAAATAGACCACAACAAACTTTCCTTAACACATGATTCATTAATCTCATGAAGGTATTAGGAGCATTGGTTAACCCGAAGGGTATAACCAACCATTCATACAACTCATATTTAGTTTTAAAGGTTGTTTTCCACTCATCTCCTTCTCTAATTCTAATTTGATGATATCCACTTTTCAAGTCAATTGTAGAGAAGACACAAGCACCATGCAATTCATCAAACAAGTCATCTAACCAAGGAAGGAAATGTATATACTTTACCGTGATGTTATTGAAGGCTCTACAATCTGTGCACATCCTCCAAGTTTCATCTTTCTTAGGGACTAGAATGACTAGAAATGCACGTGGACTCAAGCTTTCTTTAACCCACCCCTTTTGCATCAAGTCTTCAACTTGCTTTTGAATCTCCTTGGTTTCTTGGGGATTGCTCTGATAGGCTGGCCTATTTGGTAATGAAGCTCCTGGAATAAGATCAATTGGATGCTTAATACCCTTAAGAGATGGTAGACCTTGAGGCACTTCTTTAGAAAAGACGTCTTCAAAATCCTGAAACAAAGAAGAAACCTCCTTTGGAAGAGAGTTAGTAGGACATGCGCCCTTTGAATTACACTATTTACTCAAAAGTAAGCGTATTGGCTTTCTTAGTTGCATAACTCTTTTTACATCTTTTTCTTTTATAAACAGATTTGATTATTTTCTCTCTCTCTTTTTTCCACCTTTTTTTCCTTTTTCTTTTCCTCTTTTTTTCTTTTCTCTTTTCTCTTTTTTTTCTTTCTCATTTTTAATTGATTCTCACTAACTTCTCTTAGAGTTAATGGTGTGACAATTACAAAATTTAGGTTTAATTGATAGTCAACTTTGACTAAGAATGATTAGAATTCCTTTACTTTACTGTTGTATTTAATGAAATAATGAGAAATTTAATATCATGTAATTTTTTACCAACAGGATTCAAAAGAAGTAAATTACAAGTGCTTTGGAGGAAAATTGATGCAAAAACTTGAAGAAAAATTTGAAAAAGGATAGCTCGCTTAGTGCACAAGCCAGGCTCAGTACACCTTCTCGCTCAGAAGTCAAGCTCAAGCTTAGCATGAAGAATGCCCACTATCCAAAGGCGCGCTTAGCGCAAAATCCCACACTCAGTGCGTGAACGCCTCGCTAAGCCCGGACAGTGTCGTGCTCAGCACGTGATTGCCCTGGTAAGCCCAGAGGGGCGTGCTTAGCACAAGGTCGCGTGAATTTTAAGCTACATTGGGCCTATAAAAGGAGTAGGAAGCAAAGGAGAAAGACACACCGAGACTCAAAGCTCTCTATTGAATAGACCCAAAGCCTGAACATCTCTCATATGGGAACCCTCTCTCTCTAGCCATTTTCCCCTCTTCCTTTATCCATCCCTCTTCTTCTTCCATCCACATTAGCCCCTAAATTGTAAAGCCTCTCATGAAAATGAGAGGCTAAACTCCCATTGTTGGGAGCCTAGCAGCCAAAGGTCCTTATAATGTAATCTTTCCTTACTATGTATTTAATGCAATGTCAATTTTTATTGTTTCTTTCCTGTGCTTTATTGTTATTATATGACCTGATCATCCATGCATCTGTTTAGGGATTAGACATTGTGAAGTGTTTAATTTCTAAAGAACTGGGAAATGGCATCTAAACAACTCATTACTAGGGATAGAGTGATCTTGTTTTGTCTATGCATACATATCTAAACTTCATGTAATTTACTATTTTATCTTTGCAAAGGGATTTAGGAGGGAGAATAGATAAATTAGACTCTTCATCATGAGGGATCAGGGTTGAATATCTTAGTAGATGTGGATGGAAATTGGAATAACATTAAATAGAGAAACATATTAATATTGCATCAAGGGTGGTTATGCATGCTAGGCCTCAACATATTTAAATGCTAAAGTTATCATTTGCATTTAATCTTGTTATTTTACTTGTCTTTTATTTTCTAGTTCTTTATTTCTTCTTTCACTTACAATTCCTTCTCTTCTACTCCTTCTATTGCTTGAAAATTGGGTTTGCACCAATCTAAGTACAAACAAAGTCTCTGTGGACTCGACACTTAGACTTCCATTTTACTTTACTACTTGTGACAATTTGGTACAGTTGCCAATGAGTTAACATGGTGCAAGAGTATTTTTGTGATCTTTATGCACCAAAGTGAACTTATTGGTGAAACCATCATGCATGAATCTCCTATCATACTACCAAGGCCTCCTAAGAAGCAAATGATAAGCCTCCATAGGCACCACATCTTACAAAACAAAATCTCCGTATTTCCCTTTGGAAAATCCCACTTCAACTTGCCTATTCATAGTCATCTCACCATTTTCACTAAGCCATTGAAGTTTGTACTATTGCGGGTGTGGCTTAGTCTCCAAATTCATTTTTGAAACCAATCTTGCACTAGCCACATTAGTGCAACTCCCACCATCAATGATCGTGCAACTCTCACCATTTCCTTGATTTTTCTAGTTGTTTAATTCTCCCATACAACTCCTCGGTATGTTCTGTCGACATTCTTTGCATTTGAGCTTTAACAGTACCAATAAGCAATCTATTGTCTCCCCCTAGAGGAGAGGTGCCATCACCACCTATACCTGTCATATTTCAAGTAAAGGACCAAAAGTAATAGGACCTCACCACTCCTCTCACATGTTTATACTCAAAGATGTACCACTCGTGTATAATGCTCTATTTTATGACTTTTTCTTTAATATTTCAATTTTTTCCTTTTACCACTCTTTCCCTCCACATAAAGTTCTTACTTGAACCAACAATCTATAATCAAGAAGCAATTTTAAAGGTAGCAATCACAGAGCATAAACAAAATTCTAACACCAACAAATGCAAAGAAGTGGTAAAGAACAATTTCACTACCAACTAATAAGCAAGACAAACATTAATTTTATGGAAAAACAATGATTAGAGAAGACACTTGACACTTAGGAATTTAATCAAATAAGTGGGGTGCACTAAATTTAATGAACACGGCTGATGTACTTTTATTTTTAAACTTCTTTTGCTGCAGAAACTTTTTTTTACTCAAAATGCTTCTATTAACAAAATATATATTTTTGGAATGAAGCTTTGAAGTTGTAGCAACTGAGAATGAAACTGAACTGAAATACCCAACAAAACAAGAAAATATTTAACACTCAACAATAACTTATAGCCCAAATCACATGGATTGAAAGGATTAAAGTTTATGAACAATGATGAACATAGGATGAACTCTAAGAACACAAATGCAGAAATGTATCAACTAAACAAGAACTGAAGAAAAAGACACACTGGGAAATTGAAAGAATAAATTATGACCAAACACAAGGCTGTAACAAAATTGCATAATTCAAATTGAGAAACAGATTTTAGGGGTTTAGGGTTACCCAAAAATGTAGAACATGACGGATGAACTCAACCTTATTTCCAACCCTAGAACCTTGCTCTGAATACCAAATGATGTGAATCTCTCTTGCCTTGCTTCAATTTAGATCAATTCTAGGATGGAATTCGCACACCAATTGAGCCAAAAATGTATTATTAACTTTTATTTGTTTCTCAACCTACATAACTCGGATTGGAACGATTCCAAAACAAGGTGAGAGAGAACATTATGAAACACAATTTAGGCACAAAAAACACTGAAAAAAGGTTAATTAAAATAAGAGATATGCAATTAAGAAATTCAGACAGAATTACAGAATTAGCATTACAGAAATTAAACAAGAAAACAAAAAATATGAAAGGAAGAACAAGATAGGTGCCACAAACAATGATGTTTGATAAGCCTTGAGGATCACCACAAGAATTGAGAAATTTTTGGTAAGATCAAATGGTTCAAGGAAGAACCCTAACAGAGACAATTTTCACGCTTCAATGAGAAAACCCAACAAAAGTCTCATGTCTATTCGCTTCAAAAAATAATTTATACAAATCAATTCTTATGCACTTGGTAGAAAATAAAAGAAAAATAAAATCTCAACATTGTAAGCATAACTAAAATTCCTTAGGGGTTAGCTGAGGCATAATTAAGCTTGAGGTCTAGATCTCAAAACTACATGGCTCTAGCAATTCTCCAAGGAGTTCCACAAAACTCATCAAAATCATATGATTGCTCATTGTCATCATCATAGTCTAGAGTAATGGGTATCAAGGTGTAAGGGTTAGTTACTCTATCAACCCTAGATTCACCTTGAAGAATTAAAGTTACCATGTTTAAAGCTAAATTAATTTGTTGCAATGTTGCCAAAACTTTTCATACAAATTTTAATGAGTTATGCATTTTGCACACACATTCATGTATTTATAGTATAAACATTGGAAACCATATGGTAGGAAACCAACTAGATTGTACCCTAAGGACATAACCATCAAGTTAAGAGAGGTTGTGTTCATGGTAAATTTTGGTAAACAAGAAGTATAGTATTTTTGTACATTTGAAAAATTGTCTTGTGCAACTATAGGTGCATCAGTTGTGTTGTAATTTGACAGGTTTGAGTAAAAATTGTATCTATTATTTCTTTTATAACTAAAATAATGTTGGATCAAGTGGTCTCAGAATAATTAAGAAGCGGGGTTGAATTAATTATTCCTAAACCTTTACTACTTAAAAATTTACTCTTCTAAGGCTTTTACTATGTTGTTAAGTAAATGAAGGATACAAAAGAAACTTAACCAAAAGTAAAAGCAGGAATAAAAGTGCACAACGGAAATTAAAAGAGTAGGGAAGAAGGAGACAAACACACAAGAGTTTTTATACTGGTTCGGCAACAACTCGTGCCTACATCCAGTCCCCAAGTGACCTGCGGTCCTTGAGATTTCTGTTCAACCTTGTAAAAATCCTTTTACAAGCAAAGATCTACAAGGGATGTACCCTCCCTTGTTCTCTTTGAACAACCTAGTGGATGTACCCTCTCTTGTTCTCAGTCAACAACCCAAGTAAATGTACCATCTACTTGTACCACAAAGGATGTACCCTCCAATGTGTTAAGACAAAGTTCTCAGGCGGTTAAACCTTTGAAACTTTGTGAATGGGGATACAAAAGAATTCTCAGACGGTTAGTCCTTTGAAATCTTTTGTATATGGGAAAAGGAAGAATCAAAAGAATTCCCAGACTGTGTAGGGAAAAGGGAGATACAAAAGAATTCAGGCGGTTAGTCCTTTGTTCTTTTGGAAAAGGAAGAAGAGAGACACAAAAAGAATTCAGGCGGTTAGTCCTTGGCGAATTCTTTTTGGCAAAGGGAGAAGGGAATGAAAAAGATGAATAGCACAAGTTTTGTTTTCAAGGTTTGGAAAACCAGAAAACTTTAGAAAGCTTTTGGCAAAGGAAGAAGAAGAAGGAGTTCAAAGAGATCCATAAATCAATTGGCAAAAGTTTGTTGTCTAAAGAATGAATGAATACAATACAAATCAAAGCCTTGCTTTTATAGACTCTTCAAGTTTAGTCAAGAGACCATTAGAAGAGTTATAACCTTTAGCAAAAACTTAAAAACCATTTGGAAAAGTTATAACTTTTAGAAAAACTTAAAAACTATTGGAAGAGTTACATCTTTTGATTTTGTTCAGAAACTATCACTAGTAATCGATTACCAAATCAGTGTAATTGATTACACAAAGCTTTTTTGTGAAAGGATGTGACTCTTCACAATTAAATTTGAATTTCAATGTTCAAACACACTGGTAATCGATTACCAAATACTTGTAATCGATTATAGCATTTTGAAATTAATTGGAACGTTGTAAATTCAGTTTGAAAGTTTTTTGAAAATCATTTTGCTATTGGTAATCAATTACAATAATCTGGTAATCGATTACCAGAGAGTAAAAACTCTTTGGTAAAAGATTTTGAGAAAAATTCATGTGCTACTCAGTTTTTGAAAAACTTTTTAATACTTATCTTGATTAAGTCTTCTCTTGATTCTTGAATCTTGAGTCTTGAATCTTGATCTTGATTCTTGGAACTTGAATCTTGAAACTTGATTCTTGAATTCAACTTTCCTCTTGATCCTTGAAGTGTACTTGATTCAATCTTGAACTCATTCTTTGATTCTTGAGATCATCATCTTTGTTATCATGAAGTGTTCTTGACTTTTGAGCTTTTTGTCATCATCTTTGTTATCATCAAAACTCTTTAAATCAATCTTGATTCATCATGAAGCTTGCTTCTACAAATAAGATAGGAGAGATTTAATTATCTATATGCAAATCCGACATTTAATTATAATTAATTCATATAAATATAAACAAGGTGTTTATAACTCCTTACAAATGTACAAAGTGACTTTGTATATGAGTATATGTGTAATTTTAGATTTATGTTTCACAAAGTTTAAGAAATATATATTTTTTAAAAGGAAACTATTACAACATATTATTTTAAGCACACTATCATTGGATAAGAGTGAGAATATGTTAGGTCGAACAAGACTTTGTTTGACATGTTTAAAAACTCAAGGTCAAAGTCTGACTTATTACCTGTCATAGGCTTTTTAGGCTTCATTTGACCTATTTGAAAGTCGGGCTTCGACTGGTAACCTACTTAAACTTAAATGTCTATTTCATTTTAGAGTTTTTATATAAGTCTTACTTCTTTTTACATGAGACAATAAGCTCGTTGCCCATTGAAAAAAAACCTCTATGTGAACCAAACTATAATTTATAAAGAAAAAAAAATTATTGTTACTCAAAACATAAGACAGGTGGAAATAAGCAAACTAAGTTTTATAAGAGAGTCAAGTTTAATACATAATGCTTATGCATTGACAATGTAAAATAATTTTCCACTGTCATCTAATCATAAATCAATGTTTGAATTACATTAAGATCAATAATTATTTTAAAAGTTAACAAACTTACATACATGATAGAGTGTGATTGAATAAATGTGTAAAAATCTTATATTATCAATTAATATCCCTTTTTCTCATACATTAATATGATATAAGTTTATTACCTTTAAAATAACTTAGTTAAAAGTCTATTTTATAATAAATTATCTAAATAAACCATAAATTTATCCTCAATAAGTTTATAGTTTGACTCTTTATATAGATCAGCATTCATAATATTTTTAAAAGGTAAACAAATATATATTTTGATATATTATAAAATAATAATTTATAAAAAAATATAGTTTCCAAAAAAATTAGTAATACGTTGATTTAATTATTATTTTTGTCTATACTACAAATTAGTAATTACTCATTAGAGGAAAAAGAATATTTATAAGTTGACAAATTAAAAGGATAAACTTGCTAATAATTAAAAACTTTTGGAAATTAACTTATATATAAATAAAATTTTATTGAAACTAGAATAGCACATAATAACATTTTTAAAAATCAGATTTTAGATTCTCTTGAATTTCTAACCAAACATTAATCTCTTCAACACACAAAGATATCAAAATAAGATTTACCTCTCCTAACAAAACTATTTTTTTCATTTATTTATTTCAAAAACGTTTTTTTCATATGCATAATTGAAAATTAAATCCTAATTAACATACTTTGAGAAACTCAATTATTTTAATTCATACTTTTCAGTATCCGTGTTTTCTTTCTTCTGTTTCACTTTTCATCAAACTCTAATAGAAGTTACTGTGCCAAAATTACGTTTGGAAGTTTCAATAGAAATTATGAAGCTTAAATTAAGCTTTTAAGTTCTAAGACTAAATTGCATTTAACCTCCACGTTTGATGATGTAAATTATACATTTCCCTTTACAAGACATTGTACAAATGGCCAGCTGATTATACATTTCGTCTTTTTCTTTTATGCATCCCGTTACACTTTATTCATTCATTTATTTTTTAACAAAAGATATTATGTAGTTAAATGAAGTGCGTGAATCAACTATATTAAATACTTGAATAAACAACTTTGTCACCTATAATTCTATCTAATTCAAGATTGTATCTAATTACTTATTCAAATAAGTTTTAGTCATGTTACACATTTTTCTTAAGTTTTATAACTAAGTACACATGATTCTAATTTTGATTTTTGTATATGTAACTTTTTCCAAAGAAAATACAGTTTCATGGTCCTAAATGTAGACATTTTTCAACAAAAATTTAAACTTAAGAAATACTGAGCCAAATTGATGAACAACCTTAATTTAAGAGTGTAAATTAAACCCATAATATGTATTTAATAATTAAAATGTTGCTACAATCTAAATATTTGGTTATTTTTATTTTGGGTATATTTGAAATGAAAAATTTAAAATTTGATATAAATTTCGCACCTCTGCTTTGTATTCTAATTTAAATCTTTCATTTCATTTTATCTTCTTTTACTTTCAAATATAACTGAATTTTCAATGAAAATAAAGCGAACCCATCATTAAGGTCATTATTACTCGATTTGAACAATCGTAATTGAATTGAAAGTACAAAAGGGAATGACAAATACCAGTTACCAGGATTTTTATAATGTATGGCTCACATGCTCTCTTTCAACCTGCAAGTTGAATCGCTGGTGAATGGTGATTCAAATGCCACTTTTATTTTTCTTCAGTTTACTTGTTGCAAACAGTAATTAAGTTAACAATTAACAACAAATCAGGCTAATTCATCATTGACAGTAATTAAAATTTTCAATTTAATTTATAATGAAATCAACGTCTAAAGTTGAGACTTGAAAAGTTAAAATGATCAATCTCCCCCATAAAGTGCGGAAAGAGAGGGCGACCCTTCAAAAACATCACTTGAACATTACTGCTTCACACGCTTCCAATAGATAAAATTTCATTCACCGCTTCACGCCCCAAAGTGTGAAAATAAGCTTGTTGCAAAAAAAAAAAAAAAAACACGTCTTAATAATACGAAGCTTCTAGCATAACATAGTAAATGATCTATTTCCACTCTTTAATGAGGTACAAGATGAACATGCATTATGCAATGCCAAATGAAGAGGAAGCATTTATTTGATGAGCAAACATGTCAACCTCTCATAGTAAGGCCCTACACCCTACTACAATGCACCCCAATTTTCACGTTGCAACAAAG
Organism: Glycine max; assembly: GCF_000004515.6. Lineage (NCBI taxonomy): Eukaryota > Viridiplantae > Streptophyta > Magnoliopsida > Fabales > Fabaceae > Glycine > Glycine max. The sequence goes on along the minus strand of NC_016089.4, from coordinate 39,339,500 downwards.
CAACCCAACCCATAAGTGAAATTCCCAAACAACCCTCTCAATAATTAAAAGCCCCTAGCTTCTTCCCTTTAGGGCAAGATCGTCTATATACTATTATGCGTATAGTCACCTAAGAACTACTACTAATTAATCAAATGTCAAACACATAACTTTAAGGTATACCTCTCTTTCGCTTATCGTATACCCCTCCGCACGTGATCACTAACCCTTCCTCCTTGTTTTTTTTTTTCTTATGCACAATTCTTTCTCTTTCTTGAAGAGAGAAACGAAACAAAACACAACTGCCTCCAGAATTCAAGGGCCGGCTTCGCCGGCGGTCTTCGCCGGCCGTGTAATCGGTCCCGCCGGTGACCGGAACCCTACCGTTACTGCGTCGTGCACGCAGAGGTGAAAGCCGCCGTTAATTCCGGTGATTTTTGCCTTTGAACATCCGTCGCACGCGGCGGTGACGGCGGCGGTGGAGGTGTTTGAAAATTCTCTTTCAGCGGCGCCGCCGTTGACTCCGACTTTCATGTTCATCAGATAAGACTGTCTCTCGATCTGCAAAGTCATCAGCCTTCTCTCGTACTGCGCGGGATTCAGAATCGGCGGCACAAGCGGCGGATCTCTGACAGCGGAGGCGGCGGCGCGGCGGAGGAGCATGACATTCTCCGGCCGAGGATGATGATGATTCTTCTTTGCGGCGTCCTTTCCGTTTCCGTTCGCCTTCTTGTTGCGCTTGGAGCGCTTCACGAAGAAGTAGTGAGCGGCGCCGTCGCGGCGCACAGTGGCGAGATTGAGCTTCGCCGTGACCGGAATCTTGCGGTCGGTACCGACGGCGGCGAGGTAGACGGAGAACTGGTGCGGCGAGATCCCGATCCGCTGGCTGAGGAGCGTGAGGAGGCTCTTGAAATTGAGCGTGGGGTCCACCGCAACGGTGCCGACGTTGATCTCGCGGCTGCCGTCGGAGTACACGACGGCGACCGACGTGCTTCCTCCGTCGATCATTATTTTATTTTTCTTCGGCGAGTTCTTGGACTTTGCGTGGTGAACCGGTTCAAAGGGGTTTACGCCACTTTATGTACAAATGGGAGAAAGGTGGTGTGTGTGGTGTTTCACAATGTGGGGTTTTACGTGTAGTTTTGAAAATATAGAGAGGCGGTTAGGGGTGTTCTTGGAATTTCACTTTAGTACTACTAGAATATATATGTTTTGTTAATCCAATCTGTTATCTTTATCTAAAGTTAAATAGAATTTAATCTAAATAAAATATTTTATACGGTTTAAAAATTGTTTACATTATCTTTTAATCTTAATTTAGTATACTATAATATAAGCTTTCAATTTTTTTTATTATGCTATAAAGAATTTGCTGACTTTTTTAATAATATTTATCTTTAAAATGGTATAAAAAATATTTTTAATTAATTAATAACGTAAATAAATTACACTAATCATATATGTTTATTGAATTCTTAATTATTACGATTTGATTAATTTCTATCATTGACTAATCACTATCAGTCTATTAATGAGATCTTTTACGCATATGAAGATGATTTTTTAGGAGAAATAAAATATGCTTTAATGATCTTTAGGTATTAAGGATTAGTCTCATATACAAAGAAAATTAGTGAGTTCTCTCATCATATTTAATTATAAATTTATATAGTAATATGTAGTAAATTTATTGATTTTATAGTACTTGTTTTGATTTTTTTTTTTTGCTCCTAGTATAAAATTAATTAAATATTGGTGCGAAACTTGTTTGATGTGGTATTAAAATCGAGTATGTTGCAAATTAATAAGCGTGGATTTGTGTATTAATTAAACCGAATATTTGCGTATCTGGCAATTAGGGTAAGAGTGAGAGGGAAGTCTAGGGTATTCTGGGGGTTGACGCGCCGATCTTATTTGTGTTGTGTGTGACTTGGGGATCAAGTAAGGTTGAAACGATTCGTTTCATATGCATATTTAGGCTTTTGGGTGTTTGGTTCGCTTTTTATCTGGAAAGGGGAGACGCTCGTGTTGGTTCCGACTTCCCAATTTGTTATTGGTGTTACAATATGAGAGGATGCTTGATTCAGGGGTAATATTTTAAAAACATTCTAAAAATTTTATGAAAAGTTTTTTTTTTTATAAAAATAAACTAATCGGAAATAGGAGTACTGTTTTAGTTTAAAAATTCGCTTTACGATTATTTTATATCGGGATTTAATTTTTAATGGTTAAAGCTTAAAAGGAATGAGAAGAAAAATTGTTTTATATAAAGCACTTATAAAACGATTATTTAGTCTTTTCTATATAAAAATTATTCATATTTTGTTACTTCTAGTTTTGGCTAAATAGTTTATATAGATGATATGTAAAACAATTATATGAATAATAACATTCACAAATAAATATAATAACATTTTCTTGTACGGAAAATAAAAAAAATTAAAAATTCATTTAATCAAATTATAGGTTTTGTTGTAAAAATATATTTTACATATGTCGGTGTTATTATTAATTTTTTTGGTAAGCAAATGTTTTTAGTCCCCAAAACTTTAAAAAAACCACTTTATTGAACTAATTTTTTGGTAAATTAAAACCGTCAAAAATCATAATCAAAATAAAATAATAATACAAATAATATCATTTAGCGATGAAAATAGACTGAAATGAAAAAAACATTGGATGAACAAAAAGTTCAAGAATGTTGATCATTTTTTGGTAAAGTATAAGGATCAAAATTTTATATAAATGTAAAAAATAAGGACTAAAAATATAATTTACTTGTATTTTTACTTAGTTTTTAACATCATAGAATTTTTCATTCTGATTACTTTGGATTTTTTTTATGATTTCTACTTAGATATTTATAGTTAAAAAAAATATAATATTTCAATTGGCTAGTTAATATTTATTATGATTATGTTCGGCTGATTTATGATTATTTATTTATTTTGTGTAATAACTTATGGAATCACCTTTTATAACCCATTTTTTCATTTTTTTTTATTTTCTTAAAATTATGGTAAATCAACTCATAACCCACCTATAATTAGGTTCAATTGAGATTTTCAACTTATTCTCAAAATTAATTCAATCCAACCCATAATTATTTATTCTTATCTGAGTTGAATTGAAAACCATTCTATCCTTTCTACTCAATATATCCTTTTCTTTTTTTTTGTTTGATTTTATGTTTGATAAAACTAGCTTATAAGTTAGTTGAGAGCTTATAAGTTAGCTGATTTAATAAAAGGTTCGATAAAACTAGATAATAAGTTAGTTATTAAATGTCAAATAACGTAATAGGATATATTTAATATTTTTAATATTTAAATTTTATATCTAAGAATTTATCAACTTAAAAAGTAGGACATATTTATACTTTTACGAATTGAATATATAAAATAAAAATCATGCATGGAACATTCATATAATTTAATAAAACAAAAATAATTCAACAAATAATTGTAAAGTTGATATGATTCAAAGAATTTCTAACCTTAAGGAAGGGTGTAATGATGACAATTGACAAGTTAATTGTAGTGTATGTCGTGTGCGTGTAAGAATGTAAAATTAGATATGAGATTTTCTCTAGATAGAAAAAAAAAGATAAGATTATTTTTAAAATGAATAAAAGGATAAAACAAAATTTGAAATAAAATAGTAACGATAAAATTGGAAAAAACAAAAGCTATTAGTTTATAAATTAGCTTATTTTTCATAAGCTAATTCAAGTAGCTTATGAAAACAAGCTACTAAACTAAGCTCGTGTAGTCAGCAAACTTAGTCAAAGTAGCTTATAATCTCCTCAATAGCCTTACTCTTTAAAAAGAAATGTTTCTTAGGGTTTTATTTGTTCTATCCATCGAGTGTACATGACTTTTAAAAAATGAGGAATCGGCAAAGAAACTCATGATATTTAAAAGGACTAAGTAGAAAAACTATGATATTTAAAGAAATTAGAAAGTAAAGGAAAAAACATAGTACATACTTGAAAGGCGCAACACTATAGCGGTTTGTTAGCAAGTCCCGCCTGGGAATACCATTAAGAGCATCTCCAATGGTAACCTTTGTAACACTCCGGATGAATTACATTGGAATAAAAGAGATCCAGAGGTTGTATAGGTATGAGATTATACAGTTGAGGGTGACTTAAAGGAATTAATTGGTACTACCTATACCAACAAGATGCATCTACTTTTCAATACCCTATAATTTAAGAAATCTACAATTAAGCATGTTCGACTTGAAGTAGTTATGGGATGGGTGACCTCTTAGAAAGTTTCCTAGAAAGTGTTTGAGTTAGGACAAAGCATGCTAAAATGTTTGGTGTTGGTTTGTGAGGATAGTCAATGATCTTAAGAGCAGTTGAGTGATGTCAAAGCTAGTTATCGAGGTCTTAGAAAAGGATACCTATGGAGATTTTTTATCAACAATGATGTTGAGTGAAATGTCGTAGTGTGAGAGCCACCGAGAAGTCGATAATTAGGGATGTTACAAATGGGATCATGTAGAAGCAAAGCTTCATGGTGAATCAAAGGTGATTCAAAGGTGTTTTGATTATAACAATGATGATAACAAAAGATGACGACAAAGGTGATGACAAAAAGCTCAAAGATCAATCAAGAACAATTCAAGAGTTCAAGATAAAAATCAAGAAGAATTCAAGACTCAAGAAGAAAGTCTAGAGACAAGAATCAAGATTCAAGGTTCAAGATCTCAAGAATCAAGATCAAGATTCAAGACTCAAGATTCAAGAATGAAGAGAAGACTCAATCAAGATAAGTATTAAAAAGTTTTTTAAAACTTTGAATAGCACATGAGTTTTTGACAAAACCCTTTACCAAAGAGTTTTTACTCTCTGGTAATCGATTACCAGTAGCAAAATTGTTTTGAAAAAGTTTTCAAATTGAATTTACAACGTTCCAATTATTTTCAAAAAGCTGTAATCGATTACAATGTTTTGGTAATCTATTACCAGTGCCTTTGAACGTTGAAATTCAAATTCAAATGTGAAAAGTCACATCCTTTCACACAAAAGCTTTGTGTAATCGATTACACCAATTTGGTAATCGATTACCAGTGACTGTTTCTGAATAAATCAAAAGATGTAACTCTTCAAAAGGTTTTTGACTTTTTCAAATTGGTTTTAAGTTTTTCTAAAAGTTATAACTCTTCTAAATGGTTGTCTTGACCAAACATGAAGAGTCTATAAAGGCAAGACTTTGTTTTGCATTTAAATCAATTCATTCTTTCAGACTTTACTTTTCCACATTGATTTCTGAGTCTCTTTGAACTTCTTCTTCTTCTTCCTTTTGCCAAAAGCTTTCCAGAGTTTTTTGGTTTTTCTAAACCTTGAAAACTTGTGCTATTCATCTTTTTCATTCCCTTCTCCCTCTGCCAAAAAGAATTCGCCAAGGACTAACCGCCTGAATTCTTTTTGTGTCTCTCTTCTCCCTTTTCCAAAAGAACAAAGGACTAACCGCCTGAATTCTTTTGTGTCTCCCTTCTCCCTTGTCAAAGAATTCAAAACGGCACAGTCTGAGAATTCTTTTGATTCTTCCCATTCCCTAATACAAAAGTATTCAAAGGACTAACCGCCTGAGAATTCTTTTGTATCCCTATTCACAAAGTATCAAAGGTTTAATAGCCTGAGATCTTTGTCTTAACACATTGGAGGGTACATCCTTTGTGGCACAAGTAGAGGGTACATCTACTTGGGTTTGATTGAGAACAAGAGAGGGTACATCTCTTGTGGATCAGTTCTAGTGGAGGGTACATCCACTAGGTTCAAAGAGAACAAGGGAGGGTACATCCCTTGTGGATCTTTGCTTGTAAAAGGATTTTTACAAGGTTGAAAGAAATCTCAAGGACCGTAGGTCGCTTGGGGACTGGAGGTAGGCACGGGTTGTTGCCGAACCAGTATAAAAACTCTTGTGTGTTTGTTTCCTTCTTCCCTACTCTTTTACTTTCCGCTGTGCATTTAATTTTCGCTTTTACTTTCTGTTAAGTTTCTCTTCTACTCCATATTCTCTTAACAACAAAAGTAAAAGCCTTAAAAGAGTAATTTTTAATTGGTAAAGTTTTAGGAATAATTAATTCAACCCCCCCCCCCTTCTTAATTATTCTGAGGCCACTCGATCCAACAGATCAGAGCATACCTCTCTCCTAATATGATGTGGTTTAAGGATGAATCGGGTGGAAGTTGGTGAACATGTAACACCGCGAATGAATCACACCAAAATGAGAGAGATTCAGAGGTTTTACAGGTATGAGATTGTACAGTTGAGGATGACTTAAAGGAATTAATTGGTACTACCTATGCCAACAAGATGATTCTACTTTTCAGTTGTCTATCACTTAAGAAATCTACAGGTAATTGTGTTTGATTTTGAGTAGTTATGGGATAAGTGACCTTCTGGGAAGTTTCTAGGAAAGCGTATGAGTGAGGACAAAACACATTGAAAAGTCTCATGTTGGTTTGTGGGGACAGTAAATGATCTTGAGAGCAGTTGAGCAGTGCCAGAGATGGTTGTCAGGGTCTCGAAATGGGCTACCTACGAAGGGTTCTGACCGATGAAGGGTTCTAACCAATAAGGATGTTGAGTGAAGTGTCATTGTGTAATGTGTTGCAGTGTGAGAATAATTGAGAAGTCGACAATCAAGAGTGTTGCAAATGGTATCAGAGCATACCTCTCTCCCTATATGATGTGGTTCGAGGTCAAACCAAGCAGAAGCTAGTAGGCATGTAACACCTCAAACGAATCCTACAAGAATAAGAGAGATTCAGAAGCTATACAGGTATGAGATTGTACAGTTGAAGATGAATTAAAAGAATTAATTGGTACTACCTATACCAACAAGATGATTCTATTTTTCAGTAGTCTTTCACTTAAGAACTCAACAATTAAGAATGTTTGACTTAGAGTAGTTATGGGATAGATGACCTTCTAGGATGTTTCCAGGAAAGCGTGTGAGTGAGGGCAAAACACACTGAAAAGTCTCGTGTTGGTTTGTAGTGACAATAAATGATCTTGAGAGCAATTGATCAATGTCAGAGCTAGTTGTTAAGGTCTTAGAGAGGACTACCTATAGAGGGTTCTGACTGGTGAAAGGTTCTGACCAACAAGAATGTTGAGTGAAGTGTCACTGTGTGAAGTGTCGTAGTGTGAAAGTCACCAAAAAGTCGACAATTAAGGGTGTTACAAATGGTATTAGAGCATAACTCTCTCCTAATACGGTGTGGTTCGAGGATGAACCAGGTGGAACCTAGTGGGCATGTAACAACCTAAACGAATCACACAAGAATAAGAGGGATTCAGAGGTTGTACAGGTATAAGATTGTACAAGATGATTTTACTTTTCAGTAGCCTATCACTTAAAAACTCCACAGTTAAGAATGTTTGACTTGTGATAGTTATGGGATGGATGACCTTCTAGGAAGTTTCCAGGAAAACATGTGAGTGAGGATAAAACACACTAAAAAGTCTCATGTTGGTTTGCAGGGACAATAAATGATCTTGAGAGCAGCCGAGCAGTATTAAAGCTAGTTTTTGAGCTCTCGAGAAGGACTACCTACAAAGGGTTCTGACAGGTGGAGGATTCTAACCAACGAGGATGGTGAGTGAAGTGTCATAGTATAAGAACAGCCAAGAAGTCGATAATTAGAGGCGTTAAAAACTTGCTCCAAAAATTTTAAGTCAGCTTTTGTGGGTCCCATGTGCCATATCAGTTTTTAAGAACTCTATTACTTTTTTACTTCAATTGTGATCTCATTAAGAACTCCAATGGGGTTCACATGTTACCACACATGTTTCTAATTTTATATTTATATATTTTTTCTTAAAAATAATAATTCATTTGTTGTATTACATTTAATTAATAAATATACAAAAAAAATATATTCTTGAAGCATAATTAGTTTGTCCGAAAATAATGATGTTGTCGATGAATTTCCTTTTGATGCATGTGTGCTCTGCTTTCCAAATATTTTTCAAAATCAAAATGATGACCATTAGTTACTAGAATGGTTGACATGCCATTGTCTAAACAATCAGATGAATGCTCAAAATTAACATCATATGTGTCGTATTCATCCTCAACAATCATATTATGCAATATGATGCATGCATACATTATATCTTTCATTGTATTCACTTGTCATCCACGTGTCATACCACGTATAATTGCAAATCGAGATTAGAGCACTCCAAAAGCCTGCTCAACATCCTTTCTAGTGGATTCTTGTTGTTGGGTGAATAATTGTCTTTTTTTCCATCTGCTAGATGGTACCCCAAATTATATTTGGTTCCATTCACTGTATATTGCATCGTTGAAACTTCTCCTTGCAAAACGTCATTTAACAAATCAGATCGATTTAAGACGTTAATGCCATTATTTGCACCTACAACACCAAAATATGCATGTCAAATCTACAAGTCTTGTGCAACAACTACTTCAAGCATAATTGTAGGTTTACCATGATCACCTCAAATATATTGACCTTTCCAAGCTACATGACAATTTTTCCATTCTCAATGCATACAATCAACTAAACCCAACATATTTAGAAAGTCACGTGCCTCCCTCATTTGTAGTAGGTTTTGAATGTCATTGAATACAATTCAGAAAATAATATGTGTGTATATATCCAATCGCAATAAAAACAATAAAATTAAAAAGATTGAATTGTCTAATAAAATATCTGACATTAAAAAAAATGGAAAAATAGAAAAACTCAAAATGTTGAAAGTGAATTGATTCTCAACATACAAATGAACAAATAAAACAAAAAAAATTTAAAATGGTTTTAGGTCTTCTTAAGTAATCAATCCCAAATATTTCCTTCACGCCTCTTACAAATATCTCTAAGCATTCTACCATAGTAGTTTCACCAATTTGAACATAGTCAACTACACTATCAGCAGGCGATTTGTAGGCCCATACACGAAGAGCGACAATGCATTTTTGCAATGGTGAAAAACCCATTCTACCAGCTGCATTGAACCTTGTTTGGAAGTACTCATGATGATTGCCCAGTGCATCTACAATTCGAAGGAACAAATACCTTCGCATTTGAAACCTTCACCAAAATTGAACGTCCGTGCATACTACATTTTCAACGAAGTAGTCAGTGAACAATCATTGATGCCTTTTTTCACGACCTCGATTGATCACCTTTCTTCTACGTGTTTGTCTACTAGAGTTACCAACTTCATGTTGTTTTCGGCCTTTAAATTATTTTCCTCGTGTATTCTTATTCATTGTTGTTCATAATTTCTTCTTCCATGAGTTGCAATTCCAACATATCGTAGTACTTTGGATTGCTTGGATCCATTAGATGTTTAGCACAATTGGTAAGAAGAGAACATCAAAAATTGGATGAGATCAAAAGTTGCTTCTATGCTCAGAGCATATATAGCACACAACTTAACATTTAGTTTGAATAACGACTAGTTTGAATATAAATAACAACTAGTACAACATAACATTTCTGAATTTAATAACCAAATCGATGCAATGAATATAAAACTAACTCATGTTATATTTTTCTCTTATCATGCTACATAACATTTCATGATCTTTGAGTTGTCTCGTTGTCATCCTTGATGTGTCTCTTCCAACTTATTTTGTTCATTTCTAGCCTTGACCAAGTCATCCATCTTACTCATTATTTCCTTATATTGTTGTTGCAATGCAAGGAATTCAACATCCTCAGAAGAACTTTCAACAACTTTTCCTTTGCTCTTCCTTTTTGTTGCCTTTTTTTCCAATTGAGCGGACCAATAGTGTTGTTGAGTCATGTTCATAACTTGTTGGCATCTTAGGATTCAAAGACAATGAGTACACTTCTTGAAGAAATCTTTGATCTTTTTGAGGAACCTTCATAATTAAATGTGTCCCTTGTGTCTTACTGATAAATAGCATATGCTTCAGTCATGACATCCTCATTCGAGCTTCCGTTTTTCCTCCTCTACATGGCTGTGTGACACCCAACAAATTTGGCAGCAACATTATGAATTCTAGTCCACCGACCTTTTAATTGTGTGAGCTCTCTTTGCAATAATTATTGTTCCTCACGATTCTTGTTGTAATAGGTGACAACTCTTAACCAAAAACCTTGTTCTTTTGGTCCACACTTACAATTGGATCATTTGAGATGTTGAGTCATGCTTCAATTAGAAGAATATCCTATTTCACAGACCATTTGACTCATTTTTTTTCTTGTCGATACCCTTTCCTTTATTGAGTGTAATATTTTATTGCCCAATTTCGGTAGAAAATTATGGAAATTGAGTAAACATGGATTCAGTCGGTGATTCAAGCTCTTCATTACTGCGTTCTACACCACTAATACCCATTGTAGGCCTATAACATGGTGGTGGAAACATCAAAACAAATTAAGAATTTTGAGAATTTTCAGTGGAAGGAGATGATAATTTTGCATAAAATTGAATGTGGAATTGTTTGGTGGTGGTTGAAACATAGGAAAATAAGCCTAATTTTGAGAGTTTTGGCTCGCAAAAGATTGATAATTTTGAATAAATAATTCAAGAAATCATTATATTGACTTGGATCCATTTTGTTGTGTAACTTTGATCAAGCAATCGGAAATCATTATAATTCAAGCAATCGAATAGCAAATAGATTATGCAAGTTATGAACAAATGAAGCACAATTTATAGCATTTTGTTGTTCAATGAGTACAATGGTAAAATTCAACTTATGATATATTGTACATAGTAGGAAACGATACTATTCCAGCTATAAGCAATAGGAAACAATAAAAAAAATAGAACTTCTAAACAAAGGTCATTTCGTTGCCTTTCTATTCAAAATACTATTTTTTTTTTGTTTTTAAAGAAAAGAAAAATTCAATCTCTTCATTTTTATTTCTAGTCACGGTCACAACAAGGCTCCCTTCTTTAAAAAAAAAAGAGTCAAAATTATATTTTTGGTCCCTTAATTTGTTTTCAATTTCAATTTTGACTCCTCTTTAAAATTATTGACGAATTTTTTCCTCCTATTTTATCCAATCACGCAATCTTAGACACCAATCCAAAATTGGACATTGACTGTTACAAAGGAATGTTGACTACCACGTGTCACATTCTTATTGAATGATGATTATCACATGTCATGTTCTGATTGGATGTCGAATCCATGGAAGATAAAATGCATTGTTGTCATTGGTCAATCAGAACACAACACGTGACAATCATCATCCAATAAGAATGTGACATGTGACAGTCAACATTCCTTTGTAATAGTCAACGTCCAATTCTGGATTGGGGACCATGATTGTGTGATTGATAAAATAGAAGGACAAAAGTCGTCAATAATTTTAAAGGGGACCAAAATTAAAATTGGAGACAAATCGGGGTTAAAAAAATGTAATTTTGCCAACAAAAAAAAAACACCCCATTTTGGATTCCCAATTTTGTCCTGAGTGCTGCTAGGTGCACCCAGCAAAATTTATAAATGGCAAAAATGCCCCTGGCCTTTTTTTCCTTATAAAAGTTTTTTTTTCCTGTGCTTCACACAACTGCCATTTTTGTTCGTTGTTTTTCTCTCTTTTTGTGGTTTTTGTGTGGCATTGTCTCGGGTTAGTTGGTTAGTTGTGAATGGTTAGGTGCGGTGAAGGTGAAGGTGCGTTGCGGTGATCGGCAGCGGCAAACAAGGTACGCAGAAGGTGGTGGCTGTGTCGCGGGCGTACGGATTACTTACGGATCATGTTGATCCGTAAGAGACTTACGAATCAAGTTGATCCGTAAGTTGGTGTGTTACAGTTACGGATCAACTTGATCCGTAACAATGACACGGCAACTTACGGATCAAGTTGATCCGTAACAGTGACAGAACAACTTGACTTACAGATCAACTTGATCCGTAAGAAGAGTAACTATTTTTAAAATGTGATGTTTTATGAATTCAGTTTCCATTTTTTTTAAAATTATTAATTTGTTTATATGGCCATTTTTTGTTTGAGTTGGTTAGATGGACGAAGATGAGTGGATGTATGAAATAATGTCTGAACAAGCGGATATGGATTATGAAAATGAAGAAGCATGTGGTGTGAATGAACCACATGTTGATTGTTCTGATGCGTTCAATACTTCTCAGGTTATAATGTTAATGTTTGTCACAAATTTAATAAAATGAATACTGGTAAAAAACTTAAATTATGTGGATTGCTATGTAGGTGTTTGAGTGCCGAGAGGATGTTTTGCGGTGGTCTCGATCTGTTGCTCATGAAAACGGATTTGTGGTGGTGATTTTAAGGTCAAACACAAACACAAGTAGTAGAGGAAGGACTACATTTGTGTTAATTGGCTGTGAAAGGATTGACAAGTATAGGTGTAGGAATAAAGAATTTATCAGAAGAGACACTGGGACTAGGATATGTGGGTGTCGCTTCAAGCTTCGTTGCAAGCCAGTGGTTGGAGGAGAAGGCTGGATGGTGAAGTTGATTTGTGGAGTGCATAATCATGAATTGACCAAGTTATTAGTTGGATATCCATATGCGGGGAGATTGACTAAAGCTGAAAAAACACTTATTGTTGATATGACGAAGTCCATGGTGAAGCCAAAAAAACATTCTACTAACTCTGAAGGAACACAATGACAATAGTTGTACGACCATTAGACAGATATACAATGCAAGAAGTGCATTTCATTCTTCCATAAGAGGAAGCGATCTTGAAATGCAACATCTGATGAAACTTCTTGAACGTGATCAGTATATACATTGGCACAAAATAAAGGATGAAGACGTGGTTCGTGATATCTTTTGGTGTCACCCTGATGCAGTGAAGTTAGTCAATGCATGTAATTTGGTGTTTTTGATAGACAACACCTACAAAACAAATTAGTACAGACTCCCACTGCTCGATTTTGTTGGGGTGACACTGACTGGGATGACATTCTCTGCCAGTTTTGCATATGTGGAGGGTGAACATGTTAATAATTTGGTCTGGGCTTTACAACGCTTCTGAGGCCTTTTTTTTAAAGTGTGATGTCATCCCTAGAGTTATTGTCACTGACAGAGACCAAGCATTGATGAATGCAGTGAAGCATGTATTCCCTGAATGTACAAATTTGTTGTGCAGCTTTCATGTAAACAAGAATGTGAAGGCCAAATGTAAATCACTAATTGCGCAAAAAAATACTTGGGATTATGTCATGGATTGCTGGGGATGTCTGACTGATTGTCCTTCAGAACAACAGTTTGATGAATGCCTAAAGAAGTTCGAAATGGCTTGCGCACCTTGGCCAATGTTTGTTGACTATGTCAAGGAAACATGGATAATACCACACAAGGAAAAATTTGTTTCCGCCTGGACTAATAAGGTGATGCACTTAGGAAACACAACAACAAATAGGCTTGTGAGCTATCCAAATATGTTAGTGGTTGCATCCCACTGGATTCAATCCATATGTTCTGGAGGAGACTCAGTTTTTCAGACCAAGGGTTATTTGAGCCCGAGGTGAGCATCAAGGAAGTAATGGAAACAATATCCAAAAGATTTAAAGAACTTGATGTTTGTGGAAAGTTTACTCTGAAGACTAAACTTTGGGAAATTGCATACCCTGATCAGAATTCGATGTGTCCTCCTCCAACAAAGGTTAACACAAAAGGGGCACCGAAGAAAGCTATGAGCAGGAACCCAAGGTCAACAAAGCGCGATCCATCTTACTGGGAGTATGTAGATGCCTTTGAATCTATGCAAAATAGCAATTCATCGGTGAGGCGTACTGCATCATCCTCTGAGCAACCGAATCAAAGAACGATGATGCCCATGTTGGACCAATTTCAGCCATTTATGCACGACTTCATTGATAAGATTGTTGATGTCAAAGCTGATGGTAACTGTAGATATTGGTCGGTTGCCGATTTATTAGGTATGGGTCAAGACTCTTGGTCGGTGGTCTGCAACCATCTGCTTAAAGAACTTGCCAAATTCTCAGAAGACTATATCAAGCTCTTTGGTGGCACAGAGAGATTTGAGGAATTAAGGATGTCACTACTTGTTGATGGGTTAACCAAGGTATGTAATTTATGTATTTGATTTTTAAGATTTAACTTTGAAATTAAGTTTGACGTGTATATTTGTTTCATTCAGGTGACTACGGATAAGTGGATGGATATAACGGACATGGGACATGTCATTGCATCAAGGTATAACGTAATCGTTGTATCCTTGTCTAAACAACAAAGCACGACATTCTTTCCTCTTAGAAGTCAACCGCTGACAAATTCTTCATTGCATTGTATAATTTGTATCGGTCATGTGTATGAAAATCATTTTGTTGAGGTACATTGTAGATATGAAGTGTTTTTTTTTATATTTATGCAATGAGTTTTGTAGGATTGAGTTAACACTTTTTTCGCATGTACAACAAGTTTATTTAAAAGAATGTTGTCCTTTACCGCTTGTAGCATTGTTATGGTCTAACAATTGTCATCCTCAGGCAAAGCCGTGGCCAAATCCATATATTAGCAGAATGCAACATTACAAGAGCTTCGTGATGTTCAAGAGAGACTATGTTAACATAAATGATGATTGAACATGTAATTTATAATGACTGATAATTTTGAATAGGATATTCACATTTATGTGTCTTTGTATATTTGTTACGTCCACAACAAAATTATTACTTAATTCTAAAAAAGCATGTATGATATATCATTGTCTGAGTTGACAACACATTGTGAAAAAACGTGTATGATAAATTGTTGTCTGCATTAACATAAAGCGCGTGAAAGCACCTTGCACAACATGACTACACATGCAGATCTGATGCAAGCTAAAGTATGTCACGTCATTGGTGTAGTTGACAACACATACAGAAAGCATGTGCATGCATATTTTTAATCTTTAAAAAATGCAGCACTGATATTAAAACTCATCTATATATATGACACAACCTAACACTATAAAAAACCATAAGTTCCAGTCGTAACCCAACTCTTACAAAAAACTATGGCATTCTTGGGAGAGACAAGAAGTCAGACAGTTGTGAACTCCACATTAGGTTTTATTTTTCCAAATGGATCCATTGTTCACAACGGCAATAGTGTTTCCTTTCAAGCTTCCACTCTAGTTCCCATTCGAGTACCTAACGGGTGTGATTTTCAAACGTTAAAAACCAAAATACACAATACCCTTAAGCTAACCGAAAAGCAATTTTTGGATGAAATTTACTACCAGAAGCCTTTCACATATGCAGGTAATCAATTTCGGTTTCAATGTATGCAACTGAAAGATGATGCTGATGTTAACACAATGTTAATGTGTAATCATGAATTTTTGTTTGTTGGTCCGATTGAGTTATTATGTAGCATTGCTAGAACCCCAGATGGTATTTTAAACTTACTTCAAGCTACTATGACCCCTACTCATGATGTCCTGCTATATTACAATGGGAGGTGGAACATGTCACGCCAAAATGAGTTTGTTGGTTACTCGTTCACAAGAAAAAATTCCAAAAAGTTTGACATTTCCACTGGATGTACCATGGATGAACTGAAGGATTTGATCAAGCAAGTTGCGCCTCCTGGGATTCCCCCTTATGGTATTAATGAAACACAAATGGTAAGGCGATTGTTTTTTGGGAAACCAAGTCACCATGAGTATTCAGAAAAAGTTATAAAATTTGAAATAATTGAACTCAAAACCAACGATGACGTGATGAAGGTGTTTATTGAGTCTAACTACTGGAAAAAGATTGGGCCAATAGCTTTTTTCAGTAAACTTGTACCGGAAATGGAAGACGAGTTGTCCTTGTCGCAAAATTAGCATGAGTTAGTTGTAGTATTTCATGCAAATTTAATTTTGTTCGACTATGTTGAAGTTAATGTACTGTTTGAATTCATGTATCGCATAATCGTTTTTTTCTGGAAATGGAAGATGACTTGTCGTTCTATGTTAAATTTGATTTCTACTACTTTAACTTTTTTGTCAGTCTTGCAATTTTATTTTAAATATAAAAAAACTACAACAACCGAAAAATAAAAATTAATTATTTATACTCAAGTAGTTCATTTTTTTTAAAGAAACTACTATAAAATTAAAATTTAATTAAAATATATTTTGTCATCAATTAAAAATAATTTAATGTTGAACTAATTAAAAATATTTAACAAAGTTTTAACCCTGATGCAAAATATGGAAATGAAGAAAATAAATAAATTATATGAGTCAATTATTAATTTAATATGTTGTATAATGCTTCAAATGAGAAGGTTTTATTTTTTAGTCTCTTAAATAAGGTTTTATTTTTTAGTCTCTTAAAATAAAATATAAATTTTACACCTAATTATAAAATTATAAAATATAAATACGGATTTTTATCTTAGGAGAGAAATTAAAAAAAAAAATTTAATTTGATAGAATAAAATTATAAACTTTTTTTAATTAGAAGTTTTTTAAGCATCTGTTGTTGGACAAGTGGCCTCAGATATCTTAAGAAGGGGGGGTTGAATTAAGATATTACAAATTATTTCCCTAATTAAAAATTCTATTTAACTTTCTATTCAAGTTATAAATTCCCTTAATAATGAATTTCTTAAATGTTGATTCAAATAGAACAATTTGAATATGAATATAAAACAATAATAAATAAAGGAGTTTAAGGGAAGAGAAAGTGCAAACTCAGATTTATACTGGTTCGGCCACACCCTTGTGCCTACGTCCAGTCCCCAAGCAACCCGCTTAAGAGTTCCACTATCTTGTAAATTCCTTTTACAAGTTCTAAACACACAAGGACAATCCTTCCTTTGTGTTTAGAATTCTTTCACAACAAGAGACCCTCGGTCTCTTAATCCCTTTTCAGAATGAAGAAGAAGAAAAAAAGAAATCTCTCTTGAAAGAGATAGATTGAACAATTTGAGCACTCAAATAATTCCTTATTGAATCACAAGTGTTTTGGCCAAGGAATTTGTAAGAGGATAAAACAATTTTGCTTGTTAAGAGGATAAGACCTTTTTGTTCTTCAAAACTCTTCGCAAATTCGTGTCTCAAGTCACATATATATAGGCCTTTGATAGCCATTCAAGAACCAAATAAAAAGATGTGACTGTTGAGAATATTTTTTGAAAATCTGCTCTGGTAATCGATTACAGTATATATGTAATCGATTACAATCTTTAAAATTTGAATTAAAACGTTCAGAAATTGCTGGTAATCGATTACCATATATGTGTAATCGATTACACAGTGCAAATTTTGAATTCAAATTTTAATAGCTGTTGTAAATCAGTTTTGGCCACTGGTAATCGATTACATCCTCTGGTAATCGATTACCAGAGAGTAAATTTCTTGTAAAAGACTTTTTAACTTAAATTTCTTGGCCAAACCTTTTGCTACTTCAATTGGAATTCCCTTCCTATTTAATATACCCTTTCTAAGACTCTAAAGACTGTCTTGATCATCCATCTTGAATATCTTTAATTTCTTTGTCTTGAATAAAGCTTTGAGACGCATGTGATCCTTTGGCATCATCAAAACATCAGCTTGATCCTTTGTCTACATCTGTGTCCATGTTTTCGACTTCTTTATTTCAATTTCCAATTTTTGTTTAATATATTCTTTTCTACACCCTTTCCACAAATAATTCAAAATTAGATTTATTAAATTAGTTGTAAGACTCAAGATTTTGTGGTTCTTAATAAATTTAATCCAATCAAAAAGTTGTTTAAAAGTGTGTGTTATAACTTTTTCTAACTAGAAATATCTAGTTTTTACTCTTTAAACATAAATAAAACTCTAATTAAACATTCTAATTAAAACTCTAATTAATAAACTTAAAAGTATGTGTTATAACATGCTTCCTACACTCTAATTAAACATTCTCCCTCGGCACCACATATTTTATTAAAATAAAATATTTTTTAGTCTCTTTAAATAAAATATAAATCTTACGCCTAATTATAAAATTATGAAATATAAATACAGATTTTTATCTGAGGAGAGAAATTAAAAAAAAATTAATTTGATAGAATAAAAATATAAAATTGTATAAGCTAGATTAGGCAAAGGGAATACACAACCAATGGAAATAAATAAAACTAACATTACTAATGGAAATAAATAAAACCAACATTACTAATGAAATGGGTTCAAGTACAATATCTGTATATACATCGAATATCAATATAAAATATGTAAATAAACTATGTCTGATCTGTGCGCCGCCTGCGTCGAGACCTAAAATATACTAGTTGGTCCTGTGTGACACTCCTGATCATCCTGAGGCATTCAGCAATCCCATGGCAAACTTCTTGTTAAATACAAAACAAACAGATCACACAAATTATTATGAAAATATTGACGTAAATGACGTAAATTATTAGTATTACTTACCACTGCATGTCTAGGCTCCTCCACAGTGAGCCTCGCAGATGTCGACGATGCTCCTAGCTCCGCCACGTGAGGGATATTTGTCTGTGGGGCCTAAGGGACGACTCGGGGCTGCGGAGCATGACCATTTGGCAGAGGATATGATGCCTGGCCTGGTGTCATGAAAGGATGCGAGATGTGGAAGAACCAGTCCATGTAGTCGTTGGCACACTGACGTGGCACAGCGCACACCTCACCTGCTAGAACCATATGATCCGAGTAGTGCATCCACCTGTCGTGTATATCATCATACGACACCCATGAATCGACAGGCGGAGCAGGAATGATCTGGGTGTATCCAAACTGCCGCATGAACCTCTCTAGTCGGTAATACACAGCAACGAGCCCCCAGCGCAGGAGACCGGAATAGCATGAAATCAAATGGAAGTCCCAGACCGGTTGGTGCTCCCCATATGGGATCCAACAGACATCTGAAATCCGGAGTTGGTCCAGGCGCTCCCTGTATGCCGGTGTATGTATGCTCTTCACGGTCTTCTTTGTCACAATCCACCTACAGGCATGTGGTGAATCCTCGTCGTAGTCCTGATCAGCAGTGGACTCCGCGACTGAGGGAAAGTGCTCGTATATCCAACACTACAAAGGTAACATCAAAATGATAAACGTTAATATTGAAAGTCTAACAAAATTTAAAGTTAAACATTGTTGAACCTCAACGAATGAAAAACATGTTTGTTACCTGCAGCAGTGTGATGTAACCGCCAAGTTGTCAGCTGCTACTGATAGAGGCATCGTTCAGCTGATCGTACATATGCACCAGCGCAACTACTCCCCAGGCGTACCTTCCGGTCTGACTGAGGTCACGAAGGGCCTCCAAATACACAACATGAACATTGGTTACACTCTTGTTAGCAAACAGAGTGCAACCCAGAAGGTGAAGAAGATACGCACGAGCCGCAACTGTCCAATGACCTGCCTGGCATCGGCGCTCGTAGATATCACATACCCATTACAGGCGTACGTACGGTCCATGACATTGCCTTGTCTCAGCCCTGGCAGCCTCTGCAGAGACCATCAATAAGTCCACCAGCATCTGAACCGCATCATCCACGTGCAAGGGCTGAAAGGCGTGCAAGTCGCCAACTACGGGCATATGCAGAAGTGACGAGACGTCGTCCAGCGTGATCGTCACCTCTCCCACAGGGAGATGGAAACTAGACGTCTCCCGGTGCCACCGCTCGACAAATGAGGACAAAAGTCCCTGATCGCCAGTGTCTACCGAACACATGATCAGAGGACTTAGTCCTGTCCCAACAACTAGTCCTTCAATGGCAGGGACATGCCTGCCTAAATTATGGACCTTCCTCCCGTGAGAGGATTACTTCAACTCAGGATGCTCCTGAATTGAATTATAAAGGTACGCAAAATTCGTTAAAATCATCATTTAAAGGAAAAACTAATTTCAATCATAAAGTATAATTAGCAAGTAACTAAAAATAAATATTATAAATACCTCTCCCGTCCATACGCTGCAAGCTACGTGATCCGCATACTGGGTAAGCACGGATGGGTCGCTCGGACCACCCGGAAATCCCTCATGCTCATCCTTAGCAGCCTGGGCGCCTGTGTCTGCAGGAATGTCTGCCCCAGTGTCCTCTACATCAGCTAGTACCATCGGGTCATCTGGAAATACGTCAGCCTCTACATTTGGCGCAGGGAGAACTGGCTCATCGTGCACTGCAGTCACAGGTACTCACTGCCTCTGTGCGGATGCGGTAGGCCATCAACACTGCGGAGCATCATCGGAATCATCACAATCTCCTCTGCCAGTAACATGACCTAAGGCATGACCTAATCCTCTGGTCCTAACCATGATCTGCAAATCAGTACCACAAATTCCATCACTGATTTCATTCACTCAAATTTCATTGCTCTAACGCAAATTTCATCAACTCAAACTCACGCAAGTTGTCAGCATTTCATTGACTGTATGGCTGTCATTCAGTCTATTATTTGTTGGATCGAGTGGCCTCAGAATAATTAAGAAAGATGGGGTTGAATTAATTATTCATAAACCTTTACTAATTAAAAAATTACTCTTCTAAGGCTTTTACTAAATTGTTAAGAGAATGAGGACTAGAAGAGAAACTTAACAGAAAGTAAAAGCGGAAATTAAATGCATAGCGGAAAGTAAAAGAGTAGGGAAGAAGGAAACAAACACACAAGAGTTTTTATACTGGTTTGGCAACAACCCGTGCCTACATCTAGTCCCCAAGCGACCTGCGGTCCTTGAGATTTCTTTCAACCTTGTAAAAATCCTTTTACAAGCAAAGATCCACAAGGGATGTACCCTCCCTTGTTCTCTTTGAAACCCTAGTGGATGTACCCTCCACTAGAACTGATCCACAAGAGATGTACCCTCGCTTGTTCTCAGTCAAACCCAAGTAGATGTACCCTCTACTTGTACCACAAAGGATTTACCCTCCAATGTGTTAAGACAAAGATCTCAGGCGGTTAAACCTTTGATACTTTGTGAATGGGGATACAAAAGAATTCTCAAGCAGTTAGTCCTTTGAACACTTTTGTATAAGGGAATGGGAAGAATCAAAAGAATTCTCAGACTGTGTCATTTTGAATTCTTTGACAAGGGAGAAGGGAGACACAAAAGAATTCAGGCGGTTAGTCCTTCGTTCTTTTTGAAAAGGGAGAAGAGAGATACAAAAAGAATTCAGGCGGTTAGTCCTTGGCGAATTCTTTTTGGCAAAGGGAGAAGAGAATGAAAAGATGAATAGCACAAGTTTTCAAGGTTTGGAAAACCAGAAAACTTCAGAAAGCTTTTGGTACAAAGAAGAAGAAGAAGTTCAAAGAGATTCAAGGCTTGTAAAGGATTATAAGAGACTGATTGGAAAAGTATTCAAGATTGAAAAAATTAATTAATTGAAAATGCAAAACAAAGCCTTGATTTTATAGACTCTTCATGTCTGGTCAAGAAGACCATTTAGAAGAGTTATAACTTTTAGAAAAACTTAAAACCAATTTGAAAAAGTCAAAACCTTTTTGAAGAGTTACATCTTTTGATTTAATTAGAAACAGTCATTGGTAATTGATTACCAAATAAGTGTAATCGATTACACAAAGCTTTTATGTGAAAGGATGTGACTCTTCACATTTGAATTTGAATTTCAACGTTCAAAGGAACTAGTAATCGATTACCAAAACATTGTAATCAATTACAGCTTTTTGAAATTAATTGGAACGTTGTAAATTCAATTTGAAAACTTTTTCAAAACAATTTTGCTACTTGTAATCGATTACAACAATCTGGTAATTGATTACCAGAGAGTAAAAACTCTTTGGTAAACATGTTTTGAGAAAAATCATGTGCTACTCAATTTTTGAGAAAAACTTTTCATACTTATCTTGATTAAGCCTTCTCTTGATTTTTGAGATCTTGAACCTTGCATCTTGATTCTTGACTCTAAACTTTATTCTTGAGTCTTGAATTCTTCTTGATTCTTATCTTGAACTCATGAATTGTTCTTGTTTCACTTGAGTTGTTCTTAGATTGATCTTTGAGTCACTTGAGTTGTTCTTTGATTGATCTTTGAGCTTTTTGTCATCACCTTTGTCATCATCTTTTGTTATCATCAAAACACCTTTGAATCACCTTTGATTCACCATGAAGCTTTGCTTCTACATTATTTATTTGCAAAGTTGTCAGGATTACATTTATGTATTTGAAAAGTTTAGTTTAAATGTGTATTTTTTAGAAATTTTAGACGATTAAAAATCTATCAAACCCAATGTTAATATTAGTTGAAGTTAATATTAGAGGTATGTACCATATTCACCAAGCAAACTATATGTCATTCCTCATACAATTCCTAGTGGCTCAGTTCCTAGGGTTTCCTTTGAGAGGAAGAGTTCTTAGAGGATCATCAGCTATAAATGGAGGGTTTTATAGTAGAGCAACTGAGGAATTTGTATGCAAAACTGCTTGGGACAAGGTCAAAACTTCCATAGACACTCTCGTAACTTCCATAGACACTTTGGAATGTATTTTCTTTTTGGCTTTCGGAATGATTAATTTGAAAGGTCAAAACAATTCTAGAAAGAGTACAAAAAACAATTAGGAAGTGCAAGAAGCAACAACCCTTGACATGGGAGCAGTGAGGACATTTCTACCTAGGCCATTCTTAGTTAACCTAAATACCTAGCAAAATTGATTAGTCCAACCCAATCTTAACTTTCAGCCTACAGTTGTCAATATTGCCCAAAACAAAAAACCATCATGCCATGTATCATTGTATTTAACAAACATGTTTCTATTGGATTGTGATCGTTTCAAAGAATTAAGCGACAAGTATTTTTACTCTTTTTCATCAATAATTAGCTTAAACTTATACCTATAATATGTGGTTAAAATTTTGATTGAGTCATTATCCACTGCTCACAAATCTCTAGTCATGTGGAAACCAACGATTATCTTGGTGCGCAGATTGATTTTCCATATCTTAAACCCTTCTCTGCCATGCCATTGCCATTATCAGAGAATCAATGTGGATATATATCATTTTAAAATATATATTTTTTGTTGCACATATCCTGTGAGAATGATTGCTAGAACAAACATTTGGTCATACATAGCGTAGAAGAATTATTATTATTGGGAAGCAACTGCAATAGCAGTAGCGAACATGGAGATGTCTTTGCAACTGAACTGCAAAATGACATTCAACAATAGAAGAACTTTTTTTGGGTTTGGAGCTGGATTGTTCTTCCCTACCACTAGCCAATGCCACCAACTAGTTACTCTCTCAATTCATCCTACAATTGTTTTCTTTTTCATTTATTCTTAAACTTGATGCTGTATTTCACCTTCATCAAGTAACGATCATAATTTCTTTCAAGCAACTGTTAATCAATATCCTAGATTCTTATTAAAAAAATGTTATTAACATACTCTTAGCTGTAATTTTTTATATATTTTCAACATGATGCTTACACCATAATTATGGGTTATGTTAATGTGCTTATGCTTTTAGACATCTTGATTAATATAACAGAATTAATCTTTCTTTTTTTACCATGGCGATGTCAATTCAAGGCTGGTTTTCTCACCAATTCAGCATTCAATCCTAAATTCAAGTTCAACGGGTATAAGGTTACACAAATGAAACTAGAGCTAAGGGTATAAGGTTCATCCAATGGCACCTTGGATGAAACCTATGAACCATACATAAACAAAGCCAAGAATTCAAGTTCAAGGGGTGATGTCATTTTGGCAGCAGGTGCATTAGGTAGTCCCCAACTTATGATGCTAAGTGGCAATTACATAAAAGGCAATTACATTTTTGCATTAAATCCAATTGAAACAATTGATATTCTCCAAAATGACACTATTTATCAAATATTTAGCATAGATTCAAAGGTGATACTAATAACCAAAATTCCTAATTTAATAAAAACTTACTATTTATCAAATATTTAGCAATTTTTAAAATTAAGATTGAAGTATCCGGATCAACTTGATCCGTAAACTATCTTCGAGTAGTTTACGGATCAAGTTGATCCGCAAACTACTCGAAGCATCCCTACTCTGAGAACAATGGTGAAAACATGGTTACGACGCTTACCTCGACGGTGGACGATGAAGATGCTCCCTCGACGATGGACGATGGCGTTGCTCTTCATGGAAACCTCCTCAATGCACCTCGTAACCTCTTCACGGCAAGCTCCTCTTCACGACAACAATGGTTGGTGGCTGAAGAAGAAAAAGAACCTTTCCCGACAATGGTGACAAATGGAGACGCCAGTGAGGTGAGCAAGAACAATACGAAAATGGCCGAGGTGAGGAAGAACAAGAAGGAAACGGTCTGAGGAAGAAGAGAGGAAAACGTTGTGAGGAAGAAGAAACCGAAACGTAGCGGGAGAGACAGAGTAGCGGGAGAGAGAGAGAGTCATGCGTTTTTTTTTAAATTAAGCCAGGGGTATTACGGGCTTTTCACCTCAAGTGTTGGGTGCACCAGCAAAAATGCTGGGTGCACCTAGCAACACTCTTTCGTCCCTTCACTCTCTCCGTTGCTCCATAGGCTTCATTGTGGAGACTCCAATTCAAGATCAGTTTTTTTTTTGTTTTTTTTTTTATTTCACTCTCCAAAGGCAAAAACAGAGAACGTTCCCATGTTCCCAAACCTCCTCAACACCAACCCCCGTCCCCTCCAAAGCTCAACCGTGCGGTCACCACCAACCTCTTGCGCGCCGACACCGTCACCACCAAATTCTAAGATTACATGGGGTTAATGATGATGCGCATCAAAGCACTCCCTTCCCAGAATCTTGTTTGATTCGTGAAGAGAGACAGGGAGAGGGAGAGAGAACCAAAACAAAGAGGGGAAAGTAGATCGCGTGAACAAATGAAGAAGAATCAAGCGTTGATTTTTCATATTTGCTTCTAGATTTTCTTGTTTGGTTGGGATTAATTTCTAAGTTTTGATTTTGGGTTTTTAATCATTCATTTTGAGATTCCATTGTGGGTTGATTGTTTGATTGAGATTAATTGATTCTGGTTTTTGATTTTGGGTTTTTAATCATTGATTTTTACTTTTGATTGTGTTCTTTATCAGGTCTATTGATTATGTTCTTTGCATGATTTCGGTTTATTTTTTCCTCATCCAAAGCAACTATTTTCTCCCTCTTTTTTGTTACTTTTACAGAGAAAAAAATTGTTATTTTATGCTAAGAACGAGTTCGTAATGACGATCCGTTCTCCATGTTGGAGATCCCGTAAGCGCACTCCAATGGACGATCCGTGCACAGTCAATTCGTGCTTGTGACGAGCGGTGGTAAGAACTACTGATGGAGATGCTCTAAGCTCAATACAAATGGAAGTTCCATGGGTAATCTTCCAAGGCATTCAAGGTTCAAAGGTTTATTTAGAGACTCTATCGGTAAGTTGCTATTAGGTTTCTCAGGAACTTGCGGTTTCTCTAACAGCCTAAGGGGGTATTTCGTAGATTAGAAATTTTTTCATACATGGGAAAATGATTTGGAATATGGTAAAATATGTTTAGTTGATCGTTAAAAATTTTGTAAAATACATAATTGAAATTTTCTTTTCACTCAAAAAAGTTGGATTTTTGTCCCCTTGGGATTATATTTGCAGGAAAATAGGATAAATTTAATTTCCGAGAATCATAATTTCCTTGAAATCTTTTTTTATTAATTACTCACTAAACTTGGGAATCACAGTTTCTCACTTTTAAGATTATGAGAAAGTAAAAATTTTATTCAAATGCTTCCTAAATGTATAATTATTCACAATCCTTCATGGTTTAGAGTTGGGTCAGGCCAATGGTTTTCGCTCTCTTATATCTGAATCAAACTCAAAGCTGGTGATTCATCTTATCAATGATGAAATAGTTCTCATCGATGCATGCTTAGATTTGCTCACTTGTGACAAGAGCTTAGAATGTGTCTTTCATACATGCTTACAAAGAGAAGCAACTAGTTAGCAAAACATGAGGCAGAGGCTAGTCCCAGATGTTGAAAATGAACGGAGGACTAAGTCCCACAATCCATTAGTCATGGGATGTTCTAATGAGGCCACTGAAGCCCACTCTTTCATCATTCCCTATCTGACTTCCATCAACATTTAAAATGTATTCTCCATTTCTTCTTGGATATTGTTAAAATTTTATAATTCCTAATTAATTAATATGAACTATAAATTAAATTATAATATTTATATTAGTTATTTACATTTAGGTGAGTTCAATGTAGGTGGGTTCAATATAAGTGATCTAATTTAATGAGTCCATTAAATTACCAATAATAAAATAGCATGAGCTTAGTGAGCAAAAATCAATTTGGCCCATTAGGAGATAATAAGTTACAACTAAGATATGGTTGTAGTTCTCAACACACCAAATCAACAAACAGTTTCTCCTTTCTTCATCAGAGAAAAATTCCAACAAGCGGTATTAGAGTCATTATTACTCTTAGATTATTGAGATTTAATTTTTTTTAATTCTTATTATACATAAATCGTTTTGGTTATATGAACCCTAACTTATTTTGGGGAATTTGTTTATTTTCATTTTTTATACATAAGTATTTGTAGTCAGGAATTTTTCTATCCATGGCTAATTGTGTTTTATGTTGATAAAATAATTATGTCTTGCCTTGCCATTGCTATGCGTTTGATTAATGGTTTCATATACATGTTATATTTCCGCTTTTCGTGGATCCAGGTTTGACATTGTTGTCCATAGTTAATAAACCTTGTTTTTTCCGTATAAAGAAGATGTCATAGCAATTGCTTATGTAAAGGTTTTTTTTTTAATTACAATAGCTACAAAGTTACAAGGGCTTATAGTTTTACATAAATTATTATTATGTGTCATTGGATCGAAATTTTTGTATGTCATTGTCTTGATGATATGACACATTTTGTTTTGGATGGATTTTGTGTATTGCGTTTCCTTGATACATGAATTGGTGATGCTACAATAAATTTGATATAATGTGATTTGGGATAGTGTTATTTACATATGTGTTAATTACTTTTCATGATTAATATGCTTTATATTATTGCTGTCATAATTGGATGTAAATTTAGTAGTTATGGACCCCCTTATTTATTTACATGTCTGGTAATTTTTTAATTAAATTGATTGACACAATATATTATCAAAGTAATATCTATTGTGAAAATTGATTTGATTAAAATTTCATAGATGCTACTATGAGATTATTTATGCAAATTGTGTTTGATCCAAAGGAAGTCACAATTTGGCCAAATAATAACATACAGGTGATGATAAATATGTGACAATTATAAAGTATTTTTCATGTGAATAATAGTCGGTCCAAAGAAAGACTACTATTTGATAGAATTAATTGTCAATATTTGATCATTGCATTGAGAGTATCAATTACAAATTAATTTCATTGTTCAAAGACCATGAATTAATGTTGTGTTCGGTATCTTGTGATGATTGTTATGTGAAATATTTGTAGGCCTTATTATATATATTTTATATGAATTGCTTTTTATTTGTGAAAATGTTATTAATTTTTGTTCTCTATTTAGTTAATATTGTTAGAGCTACAAATGTAATCAGTGTCATATTTCAGTTATTTTTTGGATTAAAATGTTAACATTTAGTTTTCGACTGTAATATTTTTCTTATAAACTTCCCTTAAACCTAGTTATTATATATATATATATATATATATATATATATATATATATATATTTTACATTTACTAATGTTTTTGTTTAAATATGAAAGATTCATCCATGATTTTGTAGGTTTTGATGGTTGTTTGTTGGATCTAGAAACCAAGTCAAAAGGAAAGGCAAAATGATCATTTTTCCAAGATTTTAGACATCCATTCTAATCAAGTTTCTTCAGGCATAAGTAATTCAACTCGCCTGGGCAAGCTACAACTTTCCTGGGCGAATTGGTGCCTTCAGCACTAAGCAAGAAATTCACCTGGGTGAGTTTAGATCGCTTGGGCGAATTTGCCTGCACCTTTTGGCTCTTTTCTATAAATAACCATGCAAATGAAGAAGGAAAACACATCCAGAGGCAGAGAGAAAGCGTGAGAAACACAGGAAGTGAAAAATAAAATGGAAAGTGGAGCCTGGACGCTATAGAGTTGTGATCGTGGATCACATCCTTCGTCATTTCTCTTGTTAGTCTTGTGTTATACCCAATGATCAGTTAGTTTCTCCAAAGGATTGGATGTAATCTTTGTACCCTTATGTATCTCTTTTGATATTATATATTATATATGTATATATATATACATATATATATATATATATATATATATATATATATATATATACATATGTATGTATCTATGAATCTTTTCTACTCATTATTGATGATTTCATTTTGTTCATAATGCTTGATTCTATTTGATAACTAGTTTCATGAAATTAGATTTTAAAAGTTTGATTGGGAAGTACTCTTAGAATTTGAACTGAATGAATTTACTTTTTATGTTATGTTGCTAGGAATAGAGCATAACATTTTGATTGCAAATAACATGAGATTATGATTGTAATGCTATGATATTTACTTCATATGCAAGGGACCAATATTCGGTAAATATTCTTAGGATTCTCAAGTGCGAGGAATCGATTCGGGATAACTTAATGTGTGCAGTAATGTTAGAAAATGATTCACATACGTTAATCTTATTAGAATACTGAGGGTATGAATAATGAAATCCAATCCTACGTTTTTCTTGAATTAACTAAATTCATTATTATTGTTTTCGTAATTTTACGTATTTCTGATGCACTAAATTTTGTTATTTCTATTATTTCCATTACTTTAAGTTATCTTTCGTTAGTTAGACAACCCCATGTTATGTCGATTAAATTTGTACATAACTATTAAATTGATAACCTTTATCCGAATGAATTAAATAACTCAAGTCCTTATGGAGACAATCTCTTTTTATAAATCTGTAACATGTGACGACAATTGGTACGCTTGTCAAAAGTTTAACAAGTTTCTAGCACCGTTGCCGAGGACTTGAGTCATCCACTTAGTTCTTTCGGATTTAAATTTCCAGTTAGATAGACTATTTTTCTTACTTTTGTAATTATTTCTTTTATTTTGGTTTTGTATAAATTCTCTCTTGTTATATTTTATTTTCACTAACCTTGGTGCTTACGGGTTGTTGTAGTGTGTTCTTTTTTCCTTTATGCTAGGTAAATTTCTAGCAGATGAAACACCATTAGATCGGGAAATTACCAAGATTAAAAGGAAGAACAGGAAGAAAAAGAAACAAGCAACCATTAAACTACCAGGTGAATCTTCTTCTATTGATTCTCCTTCAACTGAAAAGACACTTGTAAATTGTAATTGTTAACATGGTAGATCGAGGAGGAGAAGGAAATAGGCCACTGTAACGACCCGCCTCGTCGCTACGATATCACCACTCTAATAACTGGAAAATTTATTTCTTTTTCTTTCTTTTATGAAAACTCCATTATTTTTGCTTATGAAAATCATAGTAAATTTGAATTTCACAATTACACACACACACACACACACACACACACACACACACACACACACACACACATATATCCCCAAACACGCACCAATGTTTAACCGAATACATGAATATTAATACAGTAGTTCAGTACACATCATACACATAATGAAGATTAAACCAGTTCAATACATAACCATGAGTTCCTCAACCATGACCGTCAAGGAGACTGAGCTCCTCATCCATAATCATCAAAAATTCCTGAACTCATCTTTATGTTTATTTATCGCTTTCTATTAAATTTCAGTATTTTATTACCTTATTTATTGTTTTGGATTTTTCGCTTGAAAACTTATGCGAGTTTGTGCTTTTGACTGATTTATGCATGCTTGATATATTTTGTTATATTAATGTAGTTGTAGATTATATATAACTCTTTTTGGGACTTAAACAAATTTTTTTCTTGGACATAACATGCTTTGGAAAGAATTAGCAACCGGTATTTTTTAAACTTACTTTTGATTGGATTAGAACAAAACAAAAGGATTTTTGGAAACATTAAGAATGAAAACAATGAATGGCTTTCCCAAATACCAAATGAATTCAGATGTTTTTGCATGGACTTGATAAAAGAACAACTTTCAAAACACTAATTTGATTTGAACATGGAAATAGGCCTTAAGCTTTAGTGATTGTGTGCAACCATAGATTTTACATTGAGTGTCCTCATTGATATGTTCTATATTTGATTTTGCATGAATTTCTAATTGTCATAACATATAATTCATGGATATGATTTAGGCATTATTTCTTTCTTTACATTTTAAGTTTAAGCCACTGGCCAAAAAGCTATCCCGATGTATATTGTTTTATCATTTGCAAGCCCTTTGAACCAAACACTTCATATTTTGTTGGAACACTAAACTAGGATAAAAATTTCCTACCTTGCCTTAGGTTAGTAGAGCAAAGGTGTTTTGTTAAGGATTTCTATCATTTGGTGGCTAATATGATGTAAATATTTTGTTTTTAAATGTGGATATTAAGGGAAATTAAATATTTAACACAAAAGAAAAGAAAAAAATAAAAAAGGAAAACAAGTTCTTTATGGATAAATAAATGTTTGAATCATGTACATTTTATCCTAAACTATACAGAGTTGTTGTAAATATCTTAATAGAAAGTAGTGATAACTTGGTTGAAAAGAAAAGGAATAAGAAGTGATCATTCATTTGAGGTTCTAGCTGATTTTTATGTCTGTTCTCCTATTCTCAAGGTATGTTTGAATATCCAAAAAAGCCAAGATTTCCTTCAAAGCCAAGTCCAACCCAAAAAGCCCTAATGATCCATGATGATTATTCAATTTATCTTTGATTTGATGGGAAATGACTTACAAAATTGATTTATGACATATCGGTGATTGGAATTGAGATGAAACACTTGTCTGTGTGAGAATTATACACCTTTGAGAGGTTGTTCTCTGTTTGAGTGAATTAGGTGTTTTCTCTTATGATCTTTAGAAAGAAAATGCAATTGATCTTAATCTCATTTGGTTATGTGAATTTTATCTATGTGCTTTCATTTCTCATTGTTGCGTTTAGGAAAATGTTGTTTTGATCAGTTTGGAGATTGATTATTTACAAAGCATGTTCATAGTTTTTTGAAGCATATTTATTTTATACTTATACTAATGTTATTTGTAGTTTTCTACATATTAAATTATAATATTTATATTAGTTATTTACATTTAAGTGGGCTCAATATAAGTGATATAATTTAATGAGCTTATTAGACTACCAACAAAAAATTAATATTGGATTAATGAGCAGAAAACAGTTTGGTCCATTAGAAGATAATGAAAATCCTAATAAGTTAAAACCTGAGACACAACTATGGTTCATAACACACCAAATCAACAAACAGTTTCTCCTATTATTGCATATTAGGACACTCACTAGGGCATTGTCTCATTGTTGTAAGTTTCATGTTCTTTATTAAATAGTTTAGGTGGGATTGTGTATCAAGTGTGAAGATATTTTGTTATTATACTTATATTTTCCCATACTAGTTTTGAGAGATTGGATTTTTATTCTTTTGCATAGGAACCTTTGTTCCCCGGGATGTACCCTTTCATGTATATGATGAAGATGATAATACTTTTGAAAGGCTTCAATGATATTTTGACAAACATAAGTGTATAGGAAAACTTATTCTTAAGTAAAGGTCATCATATATGTCCTATTTTCTTTATTTGTTTGAGTTTAATGCAAAGTGAGAATAATATCCTTCAGGGAGAAGGTATTTGTTAATTATATTAATGAAAATTGTACTAGATAAAATTTAATGGGAAATTAAAATTTCACATATATACTATATATATTTATTAATATCCAAAAAATATATACTAATTTATATTTATTAATATACATACTAATAATATATGTACCAAAAAATACATCCTAATGATATTTGCTAACACTTTTTGAGAGATATAAGGTTGGCTTGGTGGTAAAAGGTGAAGGGAGGTAGGAATAGGTCATGGTTTTGAATCCCCTCGCTAATAAAAACTAATAATTAACATTTGTTGATTAAAAAAACTAATAATATTAAGTATTAATAAATGAAGTGTTAAATGCTAATAAATTATAATTAAACATCATTAAATGCAAACAAATTAGTAATAAGTATATGATAATATGATTAAATATTGATAAATTTAAATTAATATATATTAATATACTTTTATAGAAATATAAATATGTTAGATATGATGTAAATTGACTTGTCTTGTTGATTTAGTAAAAGAACCAGAGCAATGACCAATTTGATCAATTATTCAAATAAATTATATTTTAGTATAATTTTTATTCGTCTATCAGAAAACCACACCTAGATCTAGTGGTTTAGTGTTGTTGGAGTAAAAGTTGGGGTAAACTTTCAACCCAACACTTTTGTCAATTTCTTCTCTAATTTTCACATTACAATAGCTTATATGTGTATGTGTTTAGATTGTCATGTCATATGTCACATTAGTCTTTGTTGTCACTGTTGTTGTGAAAAAGTATTACTTGAATGTTCAATTAACAAGTGTAATAAAACACATACCTAAATCATCCAGATCAACTAATTTAATAACAAACCAAATTTTTTATTAGTCTTATTTGTTATTCAAGTTGGATGCATGCTTCTGACTTGTATAAACTTGTTTGGCTCACCTTTTTGAGCAAAATGGATGACTCGACCCAATTCAAAGTCACAACATTCACTTTTTTTTATTGAAAATTTAGATTTTTTTTCACTTTTCAACTTGTCCACTTATGCAAGCTTTTATGTACTTGTCTAATCACATTACAAAGTTGTCCTAATTAAACATTCAATCACACTGCTTTTTTCAAAAGAGGCGGGAGTCTTGATTCACTATGCTCTGAAATTTGAATTTGAAACCCAAACAATTTTTTGCATTGGGATGGATTTGAATTTTCAAACCAAACACTTTGATTTCTTAAAATGAATTTAACCACCACACTAAAGCATGCAACATCTTCTTTGTAAAAGTTACATATTTTTATATACATTTGATTCATATGGTTCAACTAGTAATCAATGATTTAACCAATGACTCATTGATCCACTACATTGACTAAGTTGATAACCGGTTCATTTTTTATAACATCGTAACACAATGATTCCCAAAAGAATTAGATGATTAATACTAAGAAAGGAACTATATTTCATGATTGTGGTTCTTATACTGCTCCAAAGAGCATTTATTAGTATTCAACGGTGAGCAAAAATTAAATTTACATGAATATAAAAAGGAAGTAATAAAAGGCAATAAAAACAATAAAGATATATGCAAAGTAAAATAGGAAATGTTTGATTGATTGATTGATCGATTGTGTTCCTAAAAATGAGTGTACAAGTTTTGTTTATATTTCTAAGCATTGAACTACCCCTATTCACCACACTTTTAACAACTTGATAACTATTGTTCTAGATAGGTCAAATCACAAACCACTAGTTATCACCACGAACTCACATACTTGTATAATCATGAACTTTGACTCGTAGAGCTCGACAACACATAGCTTAAGATGTGTGTTAGACACGTTGTCCTTAAAGATTTATCCACACCAAAAGAAAATCACTCAGGATTTAACAAGCTCATCTTGAATTAATTAGGGCATCAGAACTATCAAGTAAAAGAACTAAGAATCCAAATAGAAGTAGAGACAATAATGAGATTTTTTTTGCTGGATGTGGAAGCAATAAGGAGAGCACCCCGTTTATAGATAGAAAATGGTCCAACAATGGTCATGTTAATTTTATTTTTTGGTAATAAATAAAGAAATAATAAATATGATTAAATAAAAATAATATGTAATTAATATGTTTTAAAGGAGTATGAAAACGTTTTAATACGCTAATTAAGTCAGTTAAATTTCATCATAAAACCTTTTAAAAAGGAAATTGTTCCACGTTTAAAAACAACAAGTAAAAGCCTTTTGAAATACTAAAAAATACAACAATCTCCTACATATTTCAAAAGGTTTCAAATGTTTAAGGAAAGATTTATAGGTTCTCATTTAGCATGTAATGTGTTAGACATGGTGTAACAAGCTATATGAATCAGACCTAGACTGGTAGGACATAACACAAAACATAGTTGGTGTACCAAGTTATATGAACCAAAAATGTTTGATGTATGCTAGTGGTCTACCAATCACATTACACTCCCAAAGTCATTGTTGTTATCGTTGTTTTGCGTTAATAGGTCATGTGTGTGCCCAATATTCATGAGTATTCTAGAGATTTCATCATGTGTATGCTGCAAATCATACATCACCCATAAGGGATATGAAAACCATTAAAAACTTTATAAGTTGTTAATCTTTCTCATAACCACATAAAGCTTAACCTCTCATTAATGCAATATCTAGCACTTTCTCACACCATAGGAAGAGGCTAAAAATTAAAATTGATTAAAATCAATGTAGTGCTAGCAAAACTAACAAGTGACTTGTTCTTACCCATACGAACATTCTTCATGGGATCTCCAGTCACAAAGGTTGAGTTACTATCACTTGTTTGTTTTTCAAATGACTTAATAAAGTCTCATTCCCCTTGATGTTTTATTCAATTATTTCTTCCCAAGCAGTTTAAGCTAAAAAGTGCTTATTGTTTTGCATGAGTTGTACGCTATGACACATAAAATTATAAAATATTTTGGAGGCATCATAAATTATATATGATATTAAACATTATGAATTTTCCATTATATTAGAAAATACAATGATGTTAAATGCATCTTAATTTGATCTAAATGGTTGTGTCACTATTGTAGTATATTACTTTGACATCAACCAAACAAATTATAATTGAGTCATCTTTGTTCCTCTGAAGATGGTTGATTATGAGGCTTGATGGTTATAACATTACTACAAAATAGCTTTTCAACAATGGTTCTGGAAGGGTTTCAATAACAATTTTCAAACATCATTAAAATGACCATCATTAAAAGTCGAAGGCTTTTAACGATGGTTTAAAATCGTCGTAAAATGTTGTCTTTCAAAAATGGTTATTAAAACCGTCTTCAAAAAGGCATCAAAAAAATCTCTGAACTACATTTTCAAAGACGGTTTCCTTCAAAATCATCTTTGAAAGTTGACTTTCTATGACGATTTTTGAAAAAATTGTCCTTGAACATGTGTTTTCAAAGACGATTTTGAAAGAAACTGTTGTTGAAATTTGACTTTCTACATCGGCTTTTGGGTAATTGATGTAGAAAGTTCCATTTTTTTAATATTATTTTTGTTTTGGTAACAAATCCAACTTGTAATTTCAAGCAAAACCAAATCCAGTCAATTTTTAACAAGCAGATTTAATTATATTTAAATTATCATAAATCAAAAGCAATAAATTCAAAAATATTAATAAATAACAATAAACTGATCCCACATTATCAAATTAACTACATTAAACAAGAAAATTCAACATTTGTCATGTTTACAATGTAAATCCAACCTAAACCTATTCTAAAATACAAGTTTAACCATCCTAGACATTCTCATTGTTAAGTGCTTCATTTCTAGCTTTAAAAAAACATCTTGCCTATTCTTGCTGAACTGTTTTCATTCTCTCCGGTTCTGATGGTGTTTGATCACTAAACCACTACAACATATAATAAACACATGTTAAAACTAATCACATTAAATAATCAAAATACGTACCTTTCACCATAAAATGCTCAATAGCAAGACATTTCAAGGCTAGGCCTGGTTCTAGATTTTCAGGAAATACTACTTTCTCATGTATTTAAGACTAGTCAATGTTAGGAATGGTTCTAGATCTATGGTGATTGTTAACAAATGTATTTTTTTAGGTTAAATTAGACTTTCTAGTTAATTGTAAAAGGTCACTTCCTCTGATGCTTTTGCGTTCTACACTTTTGAAACCATTAAAGTGGGTTCACGATATCAAATAAAAAAAGGTTGAATGTATAAACATTATAAGCTACAATCATTTAACTTCTCTAGCCTTTATATAGATACTTTCAACAAAGAGTTTGTATTTCAAGCATAGGACTACTACTCAAATGCATTTGTTAATAAATCTATTGGATAGAGTTCACAATAATTTTTTTATATAACACATTCATTTCTTGTTTTCTCATACTCAAAATGAGTCTTGTTATATATTATATACTATTTTAACTAGTAATATCTCAATCCTGGTTCATCAATATGGCAAAAAGAATGTGATATCATGAAGATTTGGAGTTGAAAAGCTAAACAATATTAATTAATCATAATGGATGTAGCTTATTGATAGGTCCATTATTGTTATTGGATGGAAAGAGAACCAAAGGCCCATTCGTAGGACTCAAGTTCCCAATTGGCACAAGGAATATATTTTAAATTCTGAAATATGTCATTTACAATTGTATTAGGAATTTACTAGAAGCTTTATGTGTATCATCCACGTGTAGGGTGATCTTAGCTTTTACATAAGACCCTCTTTGTATTAATATCTAGACAAAATTTTAATGAAAGATGCAGAGAGTATTATTCCTAATTAGTTATAGCATAATAGTAGAATAGTCTAAATAGGGTTTTCCTTAAGAAACCCCACAACTTACAAATGAATTGAGGAAATGACTGAAGTTTAATTACCATTTAGATTTAGATACTACTAGAGTTTCATGTTACCAATGTTATTTCATAGATATTTCAGGCCTGAGTTGCTCAAATCCAATGCAAACCCAAGTTTAAACCAGAGAAGACACACAAATGGGAAGTGAACTAGTGGCGTATAGAAAATTCATATTAGAGCAATCAAATTTATTTACTTTTACTTGTTACAATAAAGTAAAAATAATGTTGTTGCAATTAGCTTTTTCTTGGTTCATTAATTCTTAAGAGCTAGTTATCATATTGACCACAAGTATCTTTAATGGTGAAACACTCTTTTCTTCTTGATTCATTAATTCTTAATCAGTTAAATCCTTTTAAAATGAAGTCAAATTGGTTACTCTTCTCTAACAACTAACAAGCCAACCATTTTTCATATTATATCTTACCTAATAGATAAAGATACATATATATGCAAACATATAAGACGAAACAAGCTAAGTATTTTTTTAATGCACACACATAGATGTGTTGCCAAATTGACATAACTAGAATTTTGCTTTGAGTCTTGTTTTTAATTTGTCAATCTAATCTAGTGTCATTCTAGGACTTCCTTTGTGTTCCACCTTGGCTTGTGGTGATGTCCTTTTTCTTTATTTTTCCTTGAATCTCATTGAATTAATGTCATGTTAAATTTCCTTTTGGCTTAGCTTTCATTTCACCTTTTGGTTTCTTGCTTGTCTTCTTTTTTTGTGTTTAAATGTTGCCTACAATAAGGATTGGAAGAGGAAATTGGTGCGTTGCTTGAAGGAAGATTTTTTAGTCTTGGAGGTTAACCATCCTAGGAGAGCCATTGGATATGAAGCAAGCAAAGCCTCACCAAATTTTGAGTGAAACACTTGAGAAAACAAACAAGCATTGAAGAAAAATTTAAAGACCTTAATTGCTTTGTTAAATTTTTTGTAATAGAACAATTGAGTGCTGAATTTTTTGTATTGCAATTCCTTTTATTTGGACATTCTCCAGGGGTATATTGGGAGTCTCCAAGAGACCACCCAAACCTCTATTTGTGTGTAATAGCTTAGTGTAAACCGTGTAGACTAAGTGAAGAGCTAGCTGGGACCTCCAAAGGGTCATCCAAGCCTTCACATAGGAAACCATCTAGCTTGCTTTAAATTTCCTTTACCTTCCATTGTTAAACCGCCCAGATAGCTTGCTTTTTACCAATTAGTTTTTACCTTATCTTTCAAACCTCTTTTAGTGTTTATTTTGGCTAGTTTCAACCATAGTTTCTTTTACCTTTTGTTTTCAAACCCCCAACAAGAAAGAACCATAACTTTGGAACCAACATGAGTCTTTATTCTTCATCTAGTGTTAATGGTGAGGGTTCTACTTCTAAGGACCCCTTGTATATGATATTAGATGACTTGAGATCCCATAAATTGTGGAAAGAAAAACAAGAGAGAAAAGAAAAAGGAAAAAAAGAGTGGAAGAAATAAGTCAAGATGAAAGAGAGAAAATAAGAGAGGAAGAAAGAAGAAAAATAATGAAAGAAATGAAAAGAGAAAAACATGTCGCCTATAGTAGTCATGGCTCTTGCAAGAGTTTAAGTGAAGAAATTAACGACTATTATGGAGGGCGGCATAGGTTACATACTAAACATCACTCCCAAAGAAGAGAAAATGATAGAAGACCTCAAGAGGTTAACATTAGTCTCCCATATTTCTATGGAAAAGATAATGTTGAGGCCTACCTAGATTGGGAAATGAAGGTTGAACAACTCTTTGCTTGCCATCATATTAGTGAAGAGAGAAAAGTTTCATTGGCTACCCTTAACTTCCAAGGGTATGCACTCTCTATTGGTGGACTTCCCTTGTTAGGGAAAGAAGGATTCATGGGAATCCTCCAGTAGAGTATTGGAATGATCTTAAGAGTGCCCTTACGAAAAGGCACATTCCCTCCTACTGTGAATGGGAGCTTATGGATAAACTCCAAAGGCTTAGACAAGGGAGTTAGGGTTTCATTATTTTGGGTCTTGCATTTAGGGCTCCATAGTGTAGGGAGGGTGTCCTAGTAATATAGGATTTTTCAGCCCTTGTATTTTAGGACACCTAGACTAGTTTTTGTATTAGGAGTAGTTTTGTAATTTCACTTGCATTAAGTGCACTATTTGATGTGTATGTTGGGAGAGAAATTTAATTGAACTAGGAGAAGTCCAATCCAATTAAATTTCAAACTAGCCTAAAGGGGAGGTGAGCACTTGCTTGCTACAACCCATTGTCACATCATATAGTCACACTTTGTGCATGTCTTTCATGCTTTACATGTCTCATGACACCTAAGCACACTTAGTGAAGAATCTTGGATTTGATCTTGGATTAGTGGGTTGAACCATAACTAAAATTCACTAATCATAATTAGTAAAATTTTAGTTCCAAATTTGGCTCCACAAATTTAAATTCAAATTCAAGTGAAATTTGAATAGAAATTCAAATTTCCCTCCAATTTTGTGTGACACTTAGGTTATAAATGGAAGCCTTGTGTGTGCATTTTTGACAACTTTGATCATTTGAGAAATTAGACTTCAAAGTTCAAACCTCATTTGAGGCATAAATTTTGTTCCCCCCTCTCTCCCTCTCCCTCCATTCATCTTCTCTTACCTTTAAGCTCTTATCCATGGCTTCCTATGGTGATAAGCTTATTCTTGACTCATCTTCTCTTTGAAGTGGCATCTCCAATCATCTTTCCTCCTTCTCCATTCCACTTTCATTAATCTTCATGAAGCAAAAGACTCCATTGATGAAGAAGATCCAAGGCCTACAAGCTCTACATGGAGCTACATTATGTGGTATCAAGAGCATCTTCATCTAGGTGATGTTCTTTTGCTTCCTCTATCTTTTGTTCGATCAATTCACTTTAATTCCTTGTTCTTCATCGTCTTCTCCATGTATCTCCTCCATTGTTTTGTGGTTTGGTGCTGTTTAGAGTAGATTAAAAAAAATAAACCGATTAAATCTTAGATCTACACTTGTTCTTGCATTTCTATGGTTCAAATTTTATAAATCTACTATTGAATCATGTTTTTGTGTTGATTTTCGGTTCTATAATTTTTCAGTCATAATATTCTTGTGCTGAACCTTTAGATCTCAATTTTCTTGCAAAATATTGATTAGAAAAGATAACACAAAAATTTGAGTGTAAATCACTTCATTCATGTTGTCGTAGAGTCATGCTTAGTCATAATAATTGTCACATTATGTTCTAAGTTTGTGTTAAATTTTGATTTTGTTGATTTAATTCTAGATACATTTGTTCATGTATTCTTGCAATTCTTAGTCTATCATTTGAATTTTGGATTTAATTCATGCATGTTATTTAGTTCATAACATGTTTTAAATCAATTCCTAGAAGTAGTCTTGTTGTTGAACTTTTCTTGTTTTCTAAGTGTAGGCAGGATTGGCAGTGGCCGCATCTCCTTCACTAATGGCTTTAGGGGACAAGGAGTTCACCAATGACATACCAATAGAGATCATGGGATTGTAGAAGTGAGGCATGTATGGTCTTCACCAATGGTTGCATGTTTTAGTATTTCAAAAGGTTTTTACTTGTTGTTTTTAAATGTGGAGCAATTTCCTTTTAAAAGGTTTTATGATGCAATTTAATTGACTTAATTATTGTATTAAAACATTTTGATACTCCTCCAAAGCATATTAATTACATGTTATTTTTAACTAATCATATTTATTACCAAAATTAAAATTAACATGGCCATTGTTGGACCCTTTTCTATCTATAAATGAGATTTTATCCCTATTTTTTTCACATCCAAAGAAAACAAAAGCCCTCATTATTCTCTCTACTCTCTATTTGGAATCTCGGTTCTTCTTTTACTTGTTAGTTCTGATACCCCGATTAATTTAGGATGAGTATGTTAAATCCTTGGGATTTGCATTTTACGCAGATAAATTTTTTATAACGATGTGCCTAACACGCGTCTC
This sequence comes from Glycine max, assembly GCF_000004515.6. Taxonomy (NCBI): domain Eukaryota; kingdom Viridiplantae; phylum Streptophyta; class Magnoliopsida; order Fabales; family Fabaceae; genus Glycine; species Glycine max. The sequence goes on along the minus strand of NC_016089.4, from coordinate 39,299,018 downwards.
AAATTATGTGTTGTCAAGTTCTTTGAGTCAAAGATTGAGTGGAGGTTCATGATTATACAAGTTCATGAGTTTGTAGTGATAACTAGTGATTTGTTATTTGACCTACCTAGAACAACAATTTATTCCCTGTTTAGGAACAACAAGTAGAACCTTTTGAAATGTTAAAAAGTACAACAATAACTATTCCAAACATGACTGATATAGTTACATTAGCTAATATTACAATGGATTAACTAGTTGACAGTCATGCCTCATAATATTACAAAGGATCATTTAACTTTTTAATAACTACCAAAATATTTTTCTCCTAAAATATACTACATCCATTCCTTTTTATATGATATTTAAGGTTGTTTTTGTAGAAATCAAGAAACACAATGATTTTTTTTTAATTCTAATAAAATAGTTGTTGAATTTCTTATTTCACCCCTTTCTCTTTTTCACTTCACAATAGATCCATGTATAAATTAATTAAAGATAAGAAAGCATGAACAAAAATTCTCCAAAAATCCTCACTATTTCGTTTGTACCCATTAATGGCTAACTTTTATTATCAACAGTAAGTAGTGAATATTTCGAAGAACAAACATATGCCCCTACATCTTTATGCTGAAATTAATTTAAGTTAAGATGATGTATTTATTTTGAATTTAATAATGTACCTCTTGAACTTCCAACCGACGCCTTTGTATTATCCCTCTAAACTTTGTCACCGTATCTCTAGAAGATTTTTTCTCTTCTAGGTCTTGTCACCGAGTTCTAGCTCTTTGGATTCCTTATCTCACGGTACCTTGATGGGTTCCATATGAGAAAAGTAGAATATAGCCTCTGTCTTCTTCATTAAAGGTGATGCTTATCACATATGCTTAAGCTTACAACAAATCAATTTCTTCCTTTTCACTAATGAATTATTCAATATAAATGGTTCTATAGGCTAGCTAACTCAAATACACACATTCTTGGGACACTAACTTGTCTATAGTTGAGGGTGCATGTTTCCTATGGCCATAGTGGCATATTCTACCTTAGGAAAATGTAAAGTGCACTTGTTGATCATTTGCCTAAATCTCTTGATGAAATCTAATACAAGCTCATCAACCAACTACTTGAGATTCATTATATCTACTATTGCAACCTTTGACTGTTGTCTATACAAAAGATCATGGAACACTTTTCCATATTTGCTTAATTTTAAATAAAATTTGGTGGAAGGGAAGAATACCAAGTGAAATTTTGTTCCTGTTAAGGATAATAAGAACAACTAAAGCTTATGATATTCTTTCCATTTTCCTTCCCCACATTATGTTTTAAAGCACCTAATAATACATAGCTAAGTATGTTTACATCAGTGCCAGTTTTATAAACTCTTCATCTTTTCCTTTATCTTTAGTAAAATGCTATCAGAAAAATGTTTTAAATTCCAGGAAGTTCAATGCTTACCATTTCATGTAAAGATTAAATCACTTAATCAAAACAATAAATGTTTCAAATTTACGAATAAGGTTGGTTAGGTGGTTAAGAAAGAAGAAAATGAGGAAAATATTGTGGATTGGATCTCTCTTGTTAACAAAAAGCTAACAAACTAATAATTAACATTTTTCGATTAAAAAAAAAGGTTCATACAGATTTGGCTATATATGCTATATTTTGTCCACAATCTTTTACTTGTGATTGTGGATGATATCAGTTAGCCCCTATGGTTTAATGCCTTGCAAAATCTGCTAACTGCAGGGGAGATTTCAACACTTTCATTTGTTTTTAGTTTTTGGTGATAGATTCTTAAAAAGGAAAGCTATTAGAACTGGATGGTTTACATTTGACATTGGTGTGTCAAAATTTGCTGAAAGTTGGTGTTTTCAAGGAAGAAATCTTGTAATTTTTAATCATTTTTTTCTTCTGGCACTTCACATATTTCAGAGTACCTGATGGAAGGCCTGCTGTGGTGCTTGTTGTCTTTGTTGGGAGCGTTACCTTTGCAGAGATTTCTGCACTTCCATTTTTATGTACTCAGGTGTGTCATAACTGTTGCCTTTGAATGTCTCCTAGACACTATCTTAACCAATACACTTTTCCTGTAATTTAAATCTAATTTTTTGAATATGGTTATTGGTCCATAATCAGGTAAACAGTTTTCCCTGCTTAGTAAATTTGTGTGGCCTAAAATATCAAATCCAACCAAAGTTGAGTGAATTTCTAAATACACACAACATAAAAGGATTTCAAAATCAAATCCTATTTTATAACTTACCAAACACAATTTCTTTTTTGAATCAAATTACTCCTTTAATTGTTTTTCCAAACACATTCTCAAAGACTTCTAGACTCACTAAATTATTGACAAAGTTCTCTATGATAAACGATACTCCTGCTTATGGATCAGTTCTTCAATATACTCGAAGTATCTGCATATATGAATGACCTAAGCTTCATATTATAAAAACAAAATTAAGGCCAAAATATTATAAAAACAAATTAATGATATAACATTATTCATACTTAGCATTCACATAAGATGCTTTAAAAACTAATTCGAACTGTATAACATTACTGCTTTGTATTATTATACAATTAAAAATTATTAATTTTATAATAATTATTTTTTAAAAAATCATATTTTAAAATTGTCAATCAAAACTGTGTTATTTTAGTTTAGCTCACGAAGCCTCAGGCTCAGCAGTCAGCCCTTCACTGTTAAAAAAACAAAAAGGTCCTTTTTTCACAATTTTTTATTGGCAAGTTAGTTTTTGTTATATGAAAAAATCAAACTCAGTACGTTTTTTTCTATTTTTTTTTCTTAATCATTCAATCAATCTTATACCTTATATCTTCAGATTCTTTTTTTCATCATAACGATGCACTTGAAAATAACGAATCACCTTAGACAAAACACTGGTCCGAAGAAAATGTGGATCTAAATGAAGTAATAAGCTTTCGGATCAAACCGTTGTTTGTCCTTTTGGGACAATGCTCTTCAAACCGCTTTACATGACAAAAGAACGCATAAACGTTAAATGAATGAACAAATAACAAGCATTTTCATTGATCACGGTTCACTATCTACAGCCATTGACTCTTGAATATCAGAGTTGAAAATACAAAACATACACATGAAAACTCTTAAAACCACCATTACACCACTGCCACTAAACACTTGCCATAGACAGAATGAACTGAGAAAAGAGCATGCTGTCTACATGTACCAAATCACTGTCTTCATTTCATACCCCCAATAAAAAAGCGACATGTGAGTAAAGAAAATTTCCAACTTTGAAAGAGTTTTATTCTTTAAACCACGTTTCACTTTCAATTGTAGAGCCATTGAAGGAAGGAACAAGGTTTGAAATGGAGATACAAAAGTGCAATTGCACCCGCATCGTCAAAAATATCATGGTCTCTGAAACCACCACAATGCAAAAACATTTGTGTACAATTTTCTGCAATTTTAAGGTTTCCAAGACTCCAAAGCTGCAACCATAACTGCAATTTAAAACCTTTGGAAGGAGACTGGAAATGGGACAGGAGATTTCAATCCGGATTTCACCAACTGAAAACTAGAAAATGGAAAACGAGGTGCATTCAAGAAATCCATAAACAACTTGTTTCATCGGCCATCAATGGAAGTAAAAGACTCGGCTAACCCAGTAGGCCTTTCAGGGATACTACTCTTACTGTCTTGTAGGTCCACATAGCTCAGGTCCTTTCCTTCTGTCTCCTGCCACTCCTTCACCATTTGGTTAAGGGGAAGACTGTAATCTACGCCAGCATACTCCTCAGTGTCATCATCTAATGGTTTCCATTTTTGAACAAGTGGCGAAAGAACATTCACAGCATGACTCATATCTGGCCTTTGGTTTGGTTCTCTGGTAGTGCAGTGCCCAGCTAGCTCAGCAACAATGGAGACGACATCGAACATTTCTTCCTTTATGTCGAGGGCCGGGTCAATAGCAGCCATTAGTTTCTCCTTGTCTGATTTTATATGCCGGAACCACGACGCCAAGTATTGGGTTTCCTCGGGTCTATCCTCGTCAAGTGCCATTAATCCAGTTAGCAGCTCCATTAGGACAACGCCAAAACTGAAAACATCTGCTTTGGTAGTGACTTTTCCAGTCACTGAAATAAATAAAAGCAGGAATCAGTATAGTTTAATAGTTTATGAATGCATCGAATAATAATCAGGAGACACGAACATATAAGTTTCTATATGGGGTCCAGTCGCAGACAATCAATGATATCATGCAGAATCTTATGAAGTCTATCCAGGTGCAGGATATTTTTCCGTGACATTTTTAGACACATTCACTTCTCAAGATTTCTCAATCTTACTGAATTATACATAGATGGAAAAAAAATTGACAGGTTTTTTCAGTAATTACAAATGGCTGAAAGAGCAACCATATGTTACAATCAGTTACTGGAAAATAAACATCTCCTTATAATCAGTTACTTTTTAACACCCTTGAATCCCATGTTAATAAAGCAGTTAACTAAAAATTGAGGACAATGGCTCTATTAGTTCTGCTAGAGTTCTAATAGGAAACCTGAACCTAAAAGAAGGCTAAAACAGCCTTTGAAAACCATATACAGAGCAGGCATTAGCATATATAATCAATAGAAATTACAACAAAAATAAAGTGATCAAATTCGGGATATGTAATATAAAAGAGTTGCAAAATAAAATAAAATTACCAAATATAAAAGATTTGCAAAATAAACTAAAATTACCTGCATATTCTGGTGCCAAGTATCCAAATGTACCAGCAAGTCGGGTCACTACAGATTTTTTGCCATCAGGAGCAAGTTTTACCAATCCAAAATCTGAGACTTTTGCTCTAAAGTCATCCCCAAGTAAAATATTTGATGACTTAAGATCTCTGTGAATGAAGATCTGATGAGCCAGACTATGAAGATACTCCATTCCTCTAGCAACATCCAAGGCAATGTTGAGCCTCCTCTTCCAAGACAGTGGCTCCAGTTGTAAGCTCTTCCAATGGAAGAGATGCATACTGAGAGCCCCTTGTGGCATATACTCATAAACTAGAATCCTTTCTTTACCTTCAACTGAATAACCCAAAAGAGAAACCAAATGCCGGTGCCGGACTTTAGATAGAACTGCAATCTCAGACTGAAATTCATCCAAAGCCTTGCTGGTAATCACACCGGATTCCATTCGTTTCACCGCAATCTTAGTCCCATCTTCCAGTTCTCCCTTGTAAACGACCCCAAACCCACCACGTCCAACCTCGTTCTCCCGTGCAAAATTCTTGGTCACGTTTCGAAGAACCTGAACCGATATCACAAGGTTCCCAGCTTCAATGACACGAGACTCACCACTTCGAGTCATAGTCCCAGACCCACTTCCAGTCACCGTGGAAACACTCCGACTGCTGTTGTTAGCAACAACAATCTTCAGCACGTTGTCCGGATCAGAAGCATCCCTAGGGTGAATCACCAATGACCCTGGACCCTCAGAGACACCCTTTTTCTTCCTGAAACAATACACATAAAGCGGAATGAGCACAAAAGCGGCAGCTGCAACACCTGCAATAGGAACCACAATTGGAACTATTTTTTTCCCATTGGAAGAATTATTCGACTCAAAAGAACTACTAGACTTTGGATTGGGACTAGAGTCTTCAGATGGATTAGGATTATGCTTATCAGTGGAAGGAGATTCACCCTTTGTAGACGACGAACCAGTCCCGGGTAGAGAAAGAGAACCTTCTGGGGCACTTCCATGAGGATCCCCATCAATCACAAGCTTCAACCCTTTCCCAAAACTCGGCAAGGGACGCGAAATGTTATTCCCACTCAGATCCAACAATGTCAAAGATTTCAAACTAGTCCAATTACTCGGTATCGTACCACTAATATCATTACCTCCCAACCTTATCTCAACAAGAGAATCTAACTTGGCAACAGAAGGACTCAAAGTCCCACTAAGATTAAACTTTTCCAAAATAATCATGTCCACCTTTCCGTCCCCATTGCACCTTATCCCCAACCATGGCCCGTGACAAGGGTCATTTCCACTCCAAGAATCAACCAAAATCCAAGGATACCCCAACCCTCCAAGAAACTCCAACAACACCATCACTTCAAAAGCACACATAACCCCGGCCTTTGCCTCACAAAATTCATTGTTCTCATAACTCACTTTACTCGCTGCAAATTCCGGGATCGGACCCATGAAGTGGTTGTTATTCAAATCCAACTTATCCAATATCATTCCACCCAAACCACTCGGAATCAACCCAACAAACTCATTCCCATTAAGATCCAAATCCTTCAAAGAAACCAAATCCCCAATGTTCATAGGTACACTCCCTTCAAAACTGTTCCCACGAAGCAACAAACTCGTCAACGAAACCATACTCGCCAAGACGTCAATTTTCCCACCGAGTCCCTCTCCACGCTGGTTGTTCAGCCAGAGAACCTGCAACGCCGGAACGGCGTTCAACGTCGCCGGAATCTCCCCGGTTAAATTGTTGCCCGACAGCAGCAACACCGACAGCGACGCCATGTCCCCAAAGAACCCCGGAATGGGGCCCACCAGATTACAGCTCATGCAACTCAAGTTCCTCAGCTGCGCCGAATCCTCCAGCGTTGCCGGGAAGTTCCACCCGCCATTACTTGCATTTAGTTTTTCGTTGTAATCCAAAGCCAACACCTCGAGACTCTTCAATCCCTCGAAGAAATCTACGGGGATCGAATCGAAGTCGTTGTGACCGAGAAAAATGTATTTTAGATTGGTTAAGCCCTTGAAGGAGGGTAAAGGACCGTTAAGGTTGTTGTTCTGTAAACCCAGATTCTCGAGCATGGTGAGTTCGTTGAGGTTTGGAGGGAGTGGGCCCACCAGGCCCAGGTTCTTGGTCTGAATCTGAGCGACTCTGTTGCCGTTGCAGAAGATGTATTTCCATGGAGGGCTCCCGCACGGGTCTCCTCCTTCTTCGGGCCATGGTAAGAGCTCTGAGTTATTCAACCCTCTTTTGAAGCTGTTCAGAATCTTCACGTCGTTCGAGTCCGTTTCGGAAACAACGAGAGTGAAGAAACACAAACATAGGAAGAGTACAAGGTTCTTCATCATCATTGCGTGGGTTATGTTATGATGCTTTTGGGGAAGGCATTTTCTGATGCATTGAGATTTGAGACGTCGATTGAGGTTTTTTGTTTGTTGCTACCAACAATTACTAATAGTAGTGAGAGCGCCATGTATTTAAATGGAGATTGAGAACAACAAAAGGAGAAAGATGTTAATTAAGAGATTTGGAGGGTTCCAAAGTTTTGTTTGGGTCTACATTAATAATTTATAATGACTTCCGCACGTCGTACTTATATAATAAGGGTTAATATTAATTAATTATTAATTAACACTAATTTACTTAGCTTCTCTTGCAATTAACTTCTAAATTCCACTTCTCTTTTTCTTTTCTTTCCTCACGGTTTCTTTCTTAATTTAGTGGCTAAAAATTCATTTTGACCTATGAGATAATAATAAATTAATTCATGAAAGATAAAAAAATTTAAATTTATTTTCTGAATTTGCAAAAATATAATAGATTAGTATGCAGTTAAATTTGTGAGAATATTTTATTATTAAATTAAAATATTTAAACATTAATTTTACAATAAGATCTATTTTTAAATATTAATCTAACATTGACTTATAAAATGTAGAGATCGATTGTGATAGTATTATCTGCAAAACCAATCTATCATATTTTTCACATATTTAAATATTAAATTTAAATTTTTTATCTTTTAATAATCAATTTATAATAATATCACACCTTCGATGGCTACAATAAATATTAATACTTTACCTTTTTTCTTCATCTATCCATTTTTTTCATTTATAAATTAAGAAACAGAATGTACATTAATAATTTTCTATACAAAATAAACAATTATATATATATATATATATATATATATATATATATATATATATATATATTCATATATATATATATTCAATTACGTTATATAATTTTATTATATAATATTAAATATTTTTTTATAATGAATTTAATTTATATATAATAATGTACAAAACTTTATTATGATATCTAATTAAAGATTGTATAATAAAAATAAATTAATTTTTATAATAATTGAAAATGTCTAGCATAATTTTTTTACTTTAAGTTTTATATGTTATTATCGAGAAAAAAATTTGACACTATCCACTAATAAAAAGTCATAATAAGTATAATTTTAAGATGGTTATTGAAAAATTAACAAATTTATCATATATAATAATTTAATATAAAATTCATTTATATTATTAAAACATAGATTATTTACTTAACTTTTATTAGCTATAAAATCTTTACACTAATGATATATGAAATTTGTTTTTATTTTATACTAGAAAAAAGACAGACACTATCATACTTGTTTATCTATATTTTTTATTTTCGAAATTGAATTCGTTTACATATGTAATTGATATGATTTTTTTTTATAAATGTAATTGATGATAGTAAAATTATTTGCAATAGCAATTAAAGGATAAAATTGGCTAAAAAATATAGAGATCAAACGAAGATATATCCTTTATGAATAGATAAATATACAAAAGTTCATTATAATTTAAAAGTATTGTTTCGTTTTAATATTTTATTTTAAACTTTTGATCTCTTATTTTTATCAATTTGGTGAATTATAATTTTTCTTACAAAAAATACTATTTCTTATTTATAGAAACCAAGATCACCCTACTTTACATTTTTTTTATACACGAAAAAAGAAAGGACTATTTTTCATTTGAAGACTAAGTTAATTTCTTTTATATATTTACGTTAAACTGAAAAATCTATTTGACCCAATGATATATTATTGTTATGATTGGATTGGACTTATCCAGGGATTGCCACGCAACCACATATGTCGCTATGAAATGACATGCCATCATCGTTCTACTTCTACGTGCCTCGCTGTCTGTCCTGTAAACCATATTTTATCTTTCTTTTTTGTTTTCTTATGGAAGTAAATTAAAGTAATATAGTTTTATATTTTAAATTTTTTTATTAATTATTACTTTAGTTACTTTTTTAACAGATTACTTTCTAATTCTGTAAAAAAAAAAAAAAACAGATTACTTTCTATTTCCATAATACTAGTATGTTATAATGGGTTGTTTTTGTTTTTGTCATTTGACCAGAAATGTGAACTTTTCTTGCATCCAATTGTTAAGGACAAAATTACATATTCTGCAACTGTACCCGAATTTAAGCCCAACAAATAAAATTTTTAATTAGATTTTAAAATTATGACTATTGTTTATTTTAATTTTTAAATTATAAAATATATATTTTTATTTATAAATCATCAAACATTGATTATTTTAATTTCTTTTTTGTACTTTAAAAAATTAAAATAGCTCACTTAATAACATCAGAGATAAATTAAGTTTTTTTATAAAAAAAATATTTATTTAAAAATACTAAAAAAATTTAAGGTTTAACCACTATCTCTTTAAGGAAATATAATAATATAAATTTGGAGTATTATATTAAAATAGATATTTATTGATATATTTAAAACTGAAATTTATTATAGCTTATATAGATAATTTGACACGTTAACTTATCTGGAAACTAGGGCTATTGACTTATTTAAAGAAGTTAATATAAATTAAGTTTTAAATACATTTCTAAGTCAAATTAAACTTTTAAAAAATTTAGGTCAAATCTTCTTTTCTTTTTAAAAAGTATATATTAAAATGAAAAACAAATTCAAATTGAACTTAGATCTTACGTTTTAGTGGAACTGACCTCAAACATTTTAAAAAGTCTTTAACATCAGTCTTAAAATAAATAAATAAAATATGAGAGAGAAAAAATTCTATAAAAAATGGTCAATTTGATTTATCGACAAATATCAATTGATAAAATTAATATATATTTTACACTTATAATATGATAATATAAAATATAATTCAAAGTCAATGCATCCTTGAAAAAAAAAAGTCTTACCAGCGAAGAATTATATACTAAACACGTCTAGGTTTGGTTGTAGGTATTTACTTACAAAAATTATAACAATGGATGAGTACTTTATTATATATCTTTTTTTTATTAAACTTTATTATATATCCAACCCACGCCTTACATGTTATTTAATGCATTAAATTTTAAACACTAATATTACACAAATCACTATATGTATGATAAATATTACCCAAAATACTATATAATAAAATATTGTGTTATTTTAGCTAATTAGTATGAGAATATAAATTTTTATACTTTTCTTGGAGAATACAAACAGCAGACTTAATTATAAATTTATAAATTAGTTATTTCATAAGTTTTTTATGTTGAATTTGAATTTATTTAAATAATTTTATTTGTTACAACTAGTGGACATACATTACTTTTTATAATCAATTTACTAAGCTAGATTCAAATTTAGTTAAGTATTTTGTTTATTATATTCTAAAATATGGGTAATGGATCGAATATGAGTACTAGGTACTCATGGAATATAAAAAATAAATAAAAATACTAAAGCTACCCACACAGATATAGATCATAGGATGAGTTCTTTTTCTTTTTCTTTATTTATATGGATATGGATTATTTATTGGTCATACTTAAACGTAAATAGGTCAAACTTAATTTATAAAATTGGGAGTTAAGTTTGTTTAAGTAAAAGTTTGACATGACCTAACCTATTTTTATCCTTAATCCTATGATTATTTTCTATTAATGACTATAGATAACAAAAGATTTGAAGTGGTTGAAATTAGAAAGAACGTTACACATGAACATTCAATCAAGCAATCAAGTTAGAATTCGAAGCTCTTAAAATATTTTGTATATATTAAAAGTAGTTAACTTTGAGTTTAATCTTTGTATTCATCTATAAAATGTTATAGTCAATGCACCATACCTTAAACAAATTTGTGTGATTTATTTGAAGCCTAAAGAGACTTTGATATCACTACTAGAAAATAAACTTTTTACATCGGTTATTTAGGACTTTCAACATCAGTTATTAACCGATGTTGAAAGTATTATCGTTAACATCGGTTTTTGAAAACTGATGTTAATGTAACATGACAACATCGGTTATTCAAATAATCGATGTTATATAATAAGTATTACACAAAAAAAGGTATATATGTTCATACCAGCATTGACAATTAACATCAATTTTTATAGAAAATCCATATTAACTTTCAAAACGTTAACATCAATTTTTATAGAAAATCCATATTAACTTTCAAAACGTTATGACAACATCGGTTATTCAAATAATCGATGTTATATAATAAGTATTACACAAAAAAAGGTATATATGTTCATACCAGCATTGACAATTAACATCAATTTTTATAGAAAATCCATATTAACTTTCAAAACGTTAACATCAGTTTTTAACAAAAACCCATGTTAACGTTTGCAGTTAACATCGGTATTTTTTAAAAAAACTAATGTTGTTATTAGGAATTTTTTTAATACAATGTTTATTTTTTCAATAAACCCAAAAATTAATCTACAAATTTGAAATCAGATCACACAATACAGCATATATCATTTGCATTCTGTTTTGAAACAGTTTTTAGCAGAAAAATTCCATGACAAATTTATTAATAACCATGAATAAAGAATATTGAATGTTAAAAGGAAACATCAATTGCAAAACATGCAAACCAAGCTAGTAAACTAATTAAGTAAACTAAAATTACAAATTTGCCTAACATCCTAAGTTTCATTTCTTACTTTGAGATAATACTTTTCCCACTGGATGCGAAGCGCCTTCAATCTCTCTTATTCCAATGGTCTAACATCATTAAAATATTGCATGATAAAATAAAACATAAGTTAATAATATAATACCAATCACAAAAAAATCAAAATTTGTTTGAAATAAACAATTACTGTTTTCCAATTATTCTTGAAAGTTCCTAAGATTATAGTTGACATCCAATGCATCACGTAATAGCCACACTCAATGCTTCCTTTTTGTCTATTACACTAAATACATAATGAAATTTAGATATTCAACGTTAACTACAAATTAGTGTACACAAACATAAAATATATATAAGTAGAAGCATTGTTTAAATCACTTATTTTAACAACAATCCACCTAGCACTAGCCTTGAATTTAGGTTGTGGAGTATCGTCAAGTCCTTTCAAAGCACTGTTGAATACAAACATGAATGCTTATTGTACAATTAAAATATTGATGTTCCTGACTAATGCTAATGCAAATGTATTGAAAAACAACACTGACCTGTTAATTATTCCTTTCAGGTAGTTGTCTGGTCTATTATGCAACGAACAAAACCAAGCGACAAGATTTTCCTTAGGCAAAATGACGACCATTTGTCAATGTGCACTGCAGTGGAGACCAATATAGGTTATTGTAGTATTATACATTATTTAAATTCCTTTTTCCAGTTTAACTTACGCATTTAGGTAGGCTCCTAGGTAGACATCCCGTTTTGAATTCTGCATCCATTTCTTCATGTAACTATCTGATTCAAATTGCGGTTGCCTAGATCTCTGGATGGACTGTGGCTCGAGGAATCCATATACATCAGAATTCCCCGCTCGCATACTTGTCTTAGTCATATGCCTATTGTTGTTAAGACAAAGTAAATTATGTATGAATTTAAAACAATAACTTAGGTAATTAACAATAATCTAAATTGACTTATAGAATCCATAACTATATAACAGAGATGCTTAGACATTGACCATCATGTTCTATTTCAGATAAATCTTCATGCTTTTATGTGCAAGGGGAAGTGTTCATTAAAGACCCTGAACACGGTAGCATCCCACATAACTTGCAATGGCTTAAAAAAAAGTTGCGGGATAATCAATGTCATAAGATATAGGGGATCATCGACCTCATGATCTGGCCTATCTGCAGGTTTTGTTGGTCCCACAGCTCCCTATTTATTCAACATAGTTAATTAACATTATTTAATTACAGTGAAAAATTCAATTGAAAAAAGAAGCATTTAATGACACTAAAATACCTGTTCTAATAAACGCTTGACGAGATATGTCGGTCAAGCAAGGAAGGTGTTAAGTGTTTGCTCCACTAACTTAACCTCTTCAGTGGGTACAGGAATGAGAGCCTTTGCATCTCTAACCTCCTCAACACCGACCTTCACTTGATCATGCAACAAAGGGATGTTGTGAACGCTTGTCGATCCCTCATAAACTTTTTCTAGGGCAACCAGGCGGGGAGGATTTTGTTCGATGTACAACCCGCATTTGTTTGAGTCACTCGTGTTTGGATCGTTCCCTGAGGGATCAACACAAATTTCCTTTGTCCTGACACGAGCAGCTGAAGGACCAACCTCAGGCTCTAGAGGCAGTGCAAGTTCCTATGGTTGCATTTGTGACTGAAACTGGGATTGCATCTGGCTGAAGGATAACATCAGCTATCGAGTCACTTTTTCTGTGATCGACTCCTCTAGCTGGTCACTAATTTGTCGAGTCAACTGCTCTAGTTCTTCGGGAGCCATGGAGGAAGAAGTATGGGAGATCCGTGGAGCTGGTCCAAAGTATTGCTTGATTGTCACACCGGCTCCAGCAACACGCACACGACCGGGGTGTTCTGGTCGCCCAATGGCAACAGTCAGTACTTCCTGACGTCCATGGGCGACAAAGGAACCCTGTGATGTCTGCTCCTCCAATGAATCCTGTAAAGAACACATTAATTGGTTTACTCAATCACACAATAAACATAAATAATTACAATTATTAATTGAACATGACTTATAATCTTGTTAGCAATTTGCTTTGCTACCTCAGACGTCATCTGACCAGTTTTCTTCGTGTAGGTCATCTTCCATTTGACGTGTCGTCTGATGGGAGAAAGAGAATTAATCACGGTTTCAGTGCTTCTGAATTGAGCAACTTCCTCCAATTTTTTCTGTCTTCTCATCTATCAGCTTTTTTCTAAACATTTATAACCCCCACGAAACAACATGTGGGGGGCAGTGTTTTGCTTCTGGATGGCCTGTGCTTTTTTCCGCACATCCTGCAAAAATTGAACATTAATGAAACTCATGATTACAATGTATTATAATAAGTGAATTTAAACTTGAAAACAATGAAAATCACAAAGTACATACCTCCCACGAAGGGTTTCTGCGGCTCTGACAAAATTGGACCCATTTCTCCTTGCTAATGTCGTATTTTTTGCATACAGTGTCATTGACATTGTCCTTGTCAGCTGCAAGTGCCCATTTTGACGTCAAATCAGACTTAAACTGTCTCCACCGCTCCCCCACAGTCTGAAGTATTTTCTTTTTTGTCCTAACGTCAAATGCTTCAAGGATATCAAATTCAGCCTGATAAACAATAAATTAGGTTTTATTGTTAGTAAATTAAAATTTTTGGCTAATAAACAATATGCAACATGAAACTAAAATACCTGAATATATGTTAGTCATCATTTACGACTAACTTTTGTATAGAAAAGTGTTATAAAATGTTTGTCTTTTCCCCAATTTATGGTTCTTTTTGTAGGTTTGTACATATTTTTAGGTTTAGCTTAATTTTGTTCAGTAGAAATGCCCAACATTGTGAATTTAATGTGTTTCAACTTCAATTTCAGGTAAAAATGATGAAATTTGTGAACGCTAGTAGTTGGTGTCTCGCTAAGCGAGGCTTGTGCGCTTAGCGAGAGTCATGCGCTAAGCGAGGCACTCAGCCCACTTAACGAGTTGGGAGAATATGGAGGAGAATATGAGAATCATCTGTGCGCTCAGCGCATCATCAGCTTGCTCAGCGAGACGTTTGTCTCTTCCTGCGCTAAGCGCACCCAGCTCGCTTAGCGGATATTCACTAACTCACACTAAGTGCAAAAATGGTGCTAACGTAAATCCTACATCATCAGTCCGCACACCGGTGTTGTTGTCAACCCATTTATATTTGAAAACACAAACAGTAAATTTAACATAGTTAAGCTCCCAAATTTCTTCAATGAACCCAAAGTAAGGGATGGAAGCTACACAAGGATTATCATCATGTACACTAATGAAGTGTTAAGATTCAGCCCTTAGGGTGACCCCACTGTTTTGCATTGTACTTTTCTCGTCTTGTGCTTTTGTATAAAAGGAATACTTGTTTATATCGTATCCTTGCCAAGTTATAACATTTCTTTTAGGCCCATCTGCTAGCTTTCTTAATGTTTCAGAAGCATTATCATCAGCAAAGATTGTATCTTTAAACCAATCAAGTCTTGTTATGCTTTTTCAAGACCCAGTTCTTCGACATTTTTGGATTACTTTTGTTCACTAAACCTTCATGCTGAAGTATGTATGACAAAACTTCATTACTATCATTCAAAACATACAAGTGAGCTTGTAACAAATCTTCTACACTTGGAGTGATAACATGCAGTTCTCTTGAATCCTTACCGTCCACTCTGTCGTCATGCCAAGACTCGGGAAGCCCAACAAGTTTATCATTTTCAATGTACTCTGAACAAAATTCAATGGCTTCTTCTGCAATGTACCTTTCAACAATAGATGCTTCTAGACGATGTAGATTCTTCGTATACCCTTTTAAGATCTTCATGTATCGCTCTACCGGGTATATCCACCGCAAAAAAATAGGACCACAACATTTGATTTCTCGTACCAAATGAACAATTAAGTGAACCATGATGTCAAAGAAAGCAGGAGGAAAATACATCTTCAACAGACACAATATAATACCAGCCTCGTTTTCCAGCTCATCTAACTTCACAAGATCAAGGACTTTGCTACATATGGCATTGAAGAAAAAGCACAGGCGAATTATGGCTAACCTGACTTTGTTAGGCAAAATGTCTCGTATTGCCACAGCTAACAATTGTTGCATCAAGACGTGACAATCGTGAGACTTTAACCCTACCAACTTGAGATCCTTCAACTGCACAAGGCTCTTAATATTTGAAGAGTATCCTTGTGGGACTTTGACCCGACGCAGACACTGACAAAAATTGATCTTCTCCTTTCTGGACAAAGTATGACAAGCTGGAGACAAGTATATTTTTTTTACCATCAGACCTTGGATGCAACTGCGATCGTATACCCATCTCAGCTACATCTTGACGAGTATTCAAACCATCTTTCATCTTGCCTTGAATGTTAAGGAGCGTCCCAATGACACCATCACATACATTTTTCTTCACATGCATAACATCAATATAATGTCTAATATCTAAATCAGACCGGTACAAAAGATAAAAGAAAATCGACCTCTTTTTCCATATGCAAGTTTCACTTTTTTCCTTCTTTTGGATCTTTCCAAATATAGTATTTAGGTGTTGAACCCGCTGAAAGACCTGCTCACCAGTCAATGGTATCGACATAGTTTCGTGCTCTTGACTTCCATTAAATGCTTTTTTCAATCGTCTGTAAGGGTGATGAGGTTTTAGAAAATGTCGATGCCTAGTGTAGACTGTTTTTCTACCATGTTTCAGTTGTATGTAGCTTGCGTCTTCTTCACAGATGGGGCATGCATGATGACCCTTAACACTATAACCGCTCAAATTCTCATATGCTGGAAAGTCATTGATGATACAAAAAAACATTGCACGCATTTGAAAAGTCTCATTCCGAAACCCATCAAACACTAAAACCCCCTCATCCCATAACTTTGTCAGGTCTTCAATCAAAGGGCTTAGATAAACATCAATATCATTTCTTGGCTATCTTGGGCCCGATATTATCATAGACAACATCATGTATTTTCGAATCATGCACAACCAAGGAGGCAAATTGTAAATTACTAGTAGAACTGGCCATGAACTGCATTGAGTGCTTAAATTGCCATATGGATTCATTCTATCACTGGCTAGTCCAAGCCTAAGATTTCTTGCCTCTTTGTCGAAATCCAGAAACAAACGATCTATCTTCTTCCACTGGGAGCAATCAGTCAGATGACGGACCATTCCATCGCAGTTTCTCCATTTGCATGCCATGTAAGGTCTTTAACGACGTCTCCATTAGCAAAAAGATGCTTAAACCTTGAAACGATTGGCAGATACCACAACACCTTCACTGGGGGGGCTTTCTTTGAGTTTTCAACACTACTACACTCCTCATCATCCTTGACTTTATACCGTGATACCCTACACCTAGGGCATTTGGACATTTCTTCAAATTCATGTCTGTACAGTATGCAATCATTCGGGCAAGCATGAATTTTCTGATACTTTATACCCATTGAACATAATATCTTCTTCGCCTGATAGTAATTTTTAGGCAACATGTTTTCCTCTGGAAACATATCGTGTACTACTTGAAGCAGTGAACTAAAGCTTTTGTCACTCCACCCATATCTGACCTTCACATTAACCAGACTTAACACCGCCGACAACAGCGTCAAGGAATTCTTGCACCCTGGATACAAAGGCTTCTTTGAATCAGTTTGCAATGTATCATACATAGGAGTATGTGCTTGCTAAAAAGACTCTTGTCCAAGATCACGAGTCATATCCTCTAAGCGATCTCCCATTTCTACATCAAATGGTTCAAATTGAGACCCCCTCTGCATGTCTGTCAATTCACCATGCCATATCCACGTGGTGTAATTCTTAATCCCATCACACAGTAGATGCTCCCGAATGTCGTCAAGTATTGGACGTCTTCCGTTCTAACAATTGATGCAAGGACAATAATATTTTCCGTCCTCATCTGGTCGACTTCCATCGGAAGCAAATTGCAAAAACTGATCAACATTTTCCTCATATGTAGGGCTCATGTGACTTTAATTCATGTGACTTTCATTCATCCAACTTCGACCCATCTAAATAATAACTCCATGATACTCACAAAGTTATTCCATGCATCAAATTCTCACTTTTTCATTATAGGTGTGGCCCTAGCCCATTCAGGAAGATATTTTTTTATGGTAGCTTCATACATCAAGGTTAGGTAAATTTGACAAAATTTCGTGACATTATTTCCCCGATAATCAGTGACATTATTTCCCTGATAATCAAGTATGCACTCAGAGAACAACTAGAAATGCATTATACCGAAATTTCATCAAATTGAACGAAAAATTGTCAACCTTAATGCACGAATCTACCATAAAAATATAAGTCTCCCCAAACTGTCCAAACAGACAATTCAAGATTGAATACAACGATTAATGCAAACTATTCGTAAGAATCATTGTATCCAATCTCAAATGGGAATCTAAGGTTCACAAAGGACTAACATTAACTATATGCACAACAATAGTCATTAATCACATAAAACAACGTAAAAAATGACATGATTTGCATTCGTACCTGTAATAATGGTTAGTAATAGTCTCCAACAATGAATATTGTGACTGAAGATTCTTCAAACCAAATGATAAGTGTCTCGGAGCTTATGCTGCAGCAAACAAGGGTTCAGTCTATTATTGCTCAGTTGTCCCTTATGATTATAATATCTATGTATTAATAATATTTTACTATTATGATCTTGTTTTCCAGATGCAAACTATTTGACAAATGGGCATATAGACTCTGCCATAGACTGGATTCCTGGCTTGAAGAACATCACTCTAAGGGACCTTGTTGGCTTGACTCTATTAAGTGTAATTTGTGGAAGGAAGAGTTGCTCCTTGTTTCAATTGGCAGATTGTTTTTCAAAATTGGTTAATTAAAATGTATGCTAAATACAGTAGCAAAATTTCCCGTATCAAAGACTAGAATTTGAAACTCCTAATATACACAATTGGCCAAAAGCCTCAAGCAGTTGACTAAAGGAACAAAAGCATCAAAGTAGCTAGCCTTAGAGGAGTAGCTATCATAGCAATTACATCAAAACATTCAAACAATGCAGCAACACCAGCAATCAATGCATTGTAGTTCACACACCTAAACTAGTAGGAAAGATTAAAAAATTGAAGAAATAGGATACCTGAAAATTGGCCAAGAAACCAGAAAAAGCAAGGCAGACAATATATGGACCAACTTTCTACTCAGACCCTGCCCAATCAATTTTCACTAACCCAATTAGTCACATTATAGCTAGGCGCCAACACACAAATCAAAAGTGTACTAGTTAATTTTAGTTCACCAACTAAAATCAATTCATTTTATGTTATAAATATTTACAAAGAAATTTATCTGAACTTTGTACACAGATTCGGTTTTGGAAATTGTGTTTCCTCTGCAAGCATCAAATAAACTAATGGCATGTTTGCACAGCAGAACACAACAAACCTAGTGTATATACAAGAATTCCACATATTACTAAAGGGTAGCACTAAGGGTCCTTCACAGCCTCCAGCAGTAAATAGAAACCATTAGCATCGAATGATCACTTGAATCCTTGAAGAAATATCTGAACCAAATTCAAGAATTGCTACTTTCCGAAGTACCACAAATATTAGTCTTTGATTTCTTAATTAGTTCCTAAAAGCACACTTTCTATGTGGTCGTAAAGTAGTGGGTGATAACAACCAAAGATTAGTGGTTGATGAGGTTACTTATACTAGTTTGATTAATGCTTATTGCGTTGATGGGGAGTTGAGTAAGGTTCTTCGTTTGCATGATGAAATGATGCAGAGGGGTTTTTTGCTTGATAATGTTACCTATAGTGTGCTTATTAATGGACTTAATAAGAAAGCTAGGACAAAAGTAGCAAAAAGGCTTCTTCTGAAGTTGTTTTATGAGGAGCCTGTACCACATGATGTAACATACAATATGTTGATAGAAAACTACAGTAATAATGAATATAAGAGTGTGTAAGGTCTTGTTAAAGGATTCTGCATGAAGGGTTTGATGAATGAAACAGATCGAGTTTTTAAGACAGTGGTTCAGAGGAATCATAAGCCTAATGCATCAATTTATAATTTAATGATACATGGACATTCTAGAAGGGGGAATGTTCACAAGGCATATAATTTGTATATGGGTTGGAGCATTCTAGTTTTGCTTGTCATTCAATAGCTGTAATTGCTCTCGTTAAAGCACTAGCTAGGGAAGGGATGAATGATGAGTTGAGTCGGTTATTGCAAAACATATTGAGGAGCTGTAAGCTCAACGATGCCAAGGTAGCTAAAGTACTTGTTGAGGTTAACTTTAAAGAAGGCAACATGGATGTTGTTTTGAATGTGCTAACTAAAATGGCCTAGGATGGCCTACTACTTGATGGTGGAATTCATTCATCTGCTCCAGCAACTACCTAATGTCTTCTGTTTTGTGTGCTAAATTGTATTATGCTAAAATAAGAAATTATCCTTCTAGTGGACACCTAGCATGATCAGTTTGGTGACTTACAATATGGAAATGAAGGGAATGTTCAACACACCTGCACCAACTTCATGTCTGCTTACCATCTTCAAAACAAAAAACAAAAGACAAAATTGCTATACAGGATGTCACTGGATTTTGCTCCTCTGCTTAAGCATATACCTTTAATGAAATATCTATGGAGGCATTTCACAGAACAGGTAGAGTGTTTTTCAAATCATGAATGCATATTTTACTATGTTTGATAACCATGTTTGAATTAGGGAGGAAGAACAGAAGGAGAAAAGAAAGGGTAAATCGTCTATTTTGTCCTTGAAAGTGTTGGGTGTTGCTACCATAGTCCTTAAAATTAACGAAATTTTCTTTAAAAAAAGTTCCTAGAACTGCAATCTACCAATCACGTTACTCCATCTGTCACTTGATTTAAGTGTTAATTTAGCATATCTTCAGGGATCAAAATGATAGTAATTGGTTAAATTGAAACTTATATGAAACAGTTAGCAGTTTTTCATGGTTTTATTTGGATTTTCTCTAGCTTCAGGGACCCATGTGATAACATTTAACACTTTCAGGACAAAAAAAAGTGACTTACAAAAAAAAAATTATAACTCAAAGGACATACCAGGTTTTGTTCTAGATATCCTCATAAATTAGGATATTTAAACTTGCAGAGGATACAAAAACACTAACAGGAAATCTTAAAAATCTTACTTAATTCTACCTATAATTCAATATGATTTGAATTTTTAGTATTGATTATTTATTAAAGTACCCTAGTTAAATGAAAGACAAAACTCTACAAAAATGATCATGTTCTCATTATGTCTTTACTATCAAGTTCTCAACTCAAATTATGATATGTGGATAACAATAATTCAATATGTGGATTTTTCTCTAGTTTTTCAGGGCTTTATTTGGATTTTCTCTAGCTTCAGGGACCCATACATGCCTTAATTTTTATTACACCAAAAGTCATTTTCTTGCTAATCACACCAAATATGTCAAAAGGGAATGTGAGTTCAACAATTGTCTCATGACTCATGAGTCATGAGCCCAAAGTTTAGAAGTTTTACACTAGGAGGGACAAAGGGAGACTAGAGAGGAATGATGACCTGGCAATAAGAGAGAAAGGGAAGGATGGAGCTAGTTATTGAATAGCGAAATGTGTTGTTATGATATAAGAGAGAAGGGGAGTGAGGAGGGTATCCTAGCATATCATTTTGTTAGTTATGGATACAAAGCAGTATCTCTTGATAATAGTCGAGCAGTATTTCTCTATAATAGCAGAGCAGCTCAGGGTAGTATAGACCTCATTCTGCTGAATTTTCCTCGGTCTTAATAATACATATTACATACATCGTCTTTCTTCTTCATTCTTGCTATATTTCTTTCATCTCTATTATTGTTGGATTTAGTTTTGTATCAAACTGGTCAAACCTACCATATTCTAATTCTAAGGGAGACTAGTGAACTAAAGAGAGTTTCGGGTTGGGTTCTGCTGCTCGAAATGGGCCATTTTAACTCAGGTGGCCCACACATTTTAAAAGTATTTAAATGTTATTACAGAATGGGACCAGAACTTATCTATTATTTGCAATATGTGAAGCAACTAATATAAGCTTACATAATGGGACCAATACACAAAACTAAGAGATAGACAAAATAGATACTTTCAAAGAATTTTTGTGACCAGAATCACCTGGAATCAACTGCTAACTTTCTTCCAGGAAGATCAATTTGGTTTCCAGGATTAGATAGCTGAATATGTGTTACAGGAACAAACCTACAAAGACACATACAGAAAAAGAAGAAAGTTCATACAAGTTAACTATTTTTCCATAAAATGCAGTTTCTAACAACAATTATCATATGTTCTAGCCATTCTTTAATGAAAGAAAACTGGAAACACTCCCTCCATATTCCATAATATTTAAAGAGAGAGAGAGAACAAACAGAGACAAGGTCAACAAAACTGTGCATTTCATTGCAAAATATGAGCAACGACAACTTCCCAAAATCAAATGTAGCAACCAAAATGTCTTTACCCCACAACTACAAGAAAAAAAGATCCACTCACAACAACAAATTTCATTCAAATCAAAATAACAGAATCAGGATAAAACCCATTTAGAATTAGGATAGGACTTACTTTCTAATGAGGCACCATGAACAACAACAGAATCAGGATATGACTTACTCTCTAGTGAGGCACCATGAACAAAAACAGAATCAGGATAGGACTTACTCTCTAGTGAGGCACCATGAACAACAACAAAATAAGGATAAAAACCATTTAGAATTCAAATTTGGAAGAAATGATGTATTTATCAATTATGATTCGGAGCATGAACAACATAATTCCCTTTTGGAGCATCACAGTGATCCTTCCTTTGATGAGCATGCTAGTGGTCATCATCACAATGACATTGCTTGTTCAAAAAGGACAAAGTTGCTTCAAAGGCTAAAGAGATGGGTTGATGGTAGTGAAAAACCTAGAGTTAGGCATTCTATTTCCAAAGGGGCAGAGGAACATTGCACCTGAATGACTAAGGAATGCACCAATTAATAACTGCCAAAGTTGACAAATACATGGCACGAGTGTCTAACAACTTTGTTCCCTTCCTAGTATTGCCTCTTTCAATGGATACATGACATCAATGCATAGGAGGGAAAAACATAAAAAAAAGACCAGAATTGTTCAATCCAAATGAACAATGCTACACTACACTACACTACGCTACCCTAGTTTTACAACAGACATTAAGCATTCAAAGAACTGCAAAGTGAGCACGACTTTCCTCAATCAAAATGAGACCCTGTAAGCACCAGTGACCACGACACGAAACGTACCTCAGGTCACCAAGAGTTCCCCAATCCTTGTAGCAGAAACAAACAAAGGTCCTTGGGTTAACCACGAGTTCCCCAAACAGACCTAGGTATTCAATAGAACAATAGAGCTTAGACGAAACGTACCTAGGTAAGGTGGCGATGGAGAAGAAAAAGAGAGTTGTCACGGTCTTGAGCGCGATGGAGAAGAAGAAGCTTAGACGCAGAACAAGAGAGGTTAGACGGAGAAGAAGAAAACGCAAACAAAATAGGTCGCGTATGATATAATTTAAAATGTAAGTCCAACATCGGTTTTCAATAAAAATAAAAAAAAAATCGATGTTAACAAAATGATGTTAACTTTAACATCGATTTTCTTCAAGAAACCGATGTTAACTTATCATACGTTAACATCGATTTTATGAAAATCCGATGTTAACGGATACATATTATTTACAATTATGCCACCGTGTTTATCTTAACATCGATTTTATCAAAAACCGATGTTAATCTGCCGATGTTAAATCTGTTTTTTGTAGTAGTGTATAAATAATACTTGGATTATTAACATGTAGAGACTAGTGTAAAACTACTTTGGGTTGAGCTAGAAGTGGCTTGAGAAAATAATATTTATATCTTTGAGAAAAATAGTAAAACTTGATGGTTTATCAACAATTGAATGTAATCTCAGTGTTTGAGATAAATTAGTATAAAAATTTGTGTTGTTATCTCTTTTAAATATGTTTTTATTTAACCTTTGGTTTATCTCAAAGTTGTTTACAAATTTTTTTTTTATAAAATAGATTTTTAAAACTATCATTTGTTTCCTTATCTGTTCCTTGTCTAAACATGTTTTATAAGGAGATATATGTTCCTGCGAAAGTGCCGAAAAAGTTTTCAAGAAACACAATTTAAAACCTCTTGTGTTTTCATGTCTCTACACCTATCACTTGAAAAAATTGAGATGGACTCAAATGGTAAATAAATAGAAAATACCAATATGAGTGTGAGTTATATACATGTAGAAGATTCAGGCTTTTTCAATTAGAGGAGAAGAAAATAATCGAGAGAAGTTTCTTTTGCCACATCTGAGTATGAAACAATGACATTTAGTGTTGAGCCAGACAAAATGTTCCAATCAAGGCCAAATAATTCTAGGCACAAGATTGGTTATAGAGTTGCTTAGTCCAGAGTCATGTTCTGGCTTGCTTTCGTTATGGTCATGGGTCTTTTATCTTGTTGGGTGCTAGGTTTTGACATCAGAATAATGTCAAGCAATATATCCATTCCTTGATCATTGGATTGTGTATCCCTAAAACTCTATGGATGATTGCTTAAGGGATTGTTCAAATTTAGAAGATCCAGCTTGGTGTTCAAGCTCTAAACATGACCCAAATTCAAGAGGGTGCACAAATTAATATATATATATATTAGTACTGACCTTTAATGTTGATCTTTATTATATAAATTATTGAAGTGAATTTCTACCTTTTATTGAAGAATAAAAGATTAAAAACAGCTAAGATATTATATCTAAGTTTTGTTCAAATAATAATAGTAAAAAAAGACAGACATGTTATTGGAAATTAAGGTCGCACTTATAATGATCAACTCACTAACCGGGTCGACTAGAAAAGACAAAATATGCTATTATCTAATGACATACTACCTTATTATCATCTAATGAGTTTAACACTACTCATTATGTCAAATTCATTCATTAATGATGCAATTACACTGACATGATAGTGTAATTTTTTTATATATTTATATGTATATATAAATAAATATGCAAATATAACTAGCTAGAATTTTTAAGAAACCCTTGTCCAACAGATAATTAAAGATGAAAAATCTCTGGAAATTTAATTACTACATATAATAGAGATAAATTAGACAACTGAAGAAAGTTCTTTCTTTCTTTTATTATCATATATCCGAAGGGGGAGGTAGATTCTTCTTCAGTGATTATAATATGTTTGGTGTTATTATTTTGACTCTTATATTGCACTGAGTAAAAGTCCATTGGATTTGAGAAACTCCACAATGAAAACAAAATGAAACTTTTTTCCTGTTGGAAAGACATGTGTAAAGGAATCTTGATATTTTATTAGGCATCACGTGGACCTTTTTGGACGAGATCGCTGGCGGTGATATTGACAAGCTTAAAACCTGGTGGCAATTATCCAGATTTGTCCTTTAACATTGCACACATAATTGGTGACAATGAAGATGATGATGGAAGAAAAATCCTTAGAGAGGGACCACAATTGGTACGTCTAATATCAGCCGTTAAATTTGTTGAAAATTTTATTTAGGATAAGATCAATGGTGGCCAACAAGGACAGGTTACCTACGGGGTTTGTCAAATTTGGTCAATATTATATTCATGAGCTTAGAATTTTCTTTTCTTGGTAATGGGACCAAAGGGGGAGAGAAAATGGATGAGATTATAGATAAAATTGGGGCTAGAGATATAACTCACCCATTCTCCTACTCTCTAGTAGAACAAATTTATGCTAAACCAACTGATAAGATAATTGTAAAGTGAGATGAATTGGATCTGGGAATTAACTTTATGCGATTTGAGTTAAATGTAAGTGAAAGTTATAATTTAAACAATATCATATTTGTTAATTTGTTTGCGTAAGAATTTCCATCAACCATCTTTCCCAAAGTACTTAAAATGAGAAACCCATACATATTTTTAAAAAAAATTTGAATGTTTAAAAATAGTTACAATTGTAAGTGAAAAATATTTACAATTATATTATATATAATACTATTATTTAAATAATTTTTTTAAAAAAAAATTACACAAAAAAGAGTTATTCCCACTATGATATATGTAAAACAATAATTATTTTAATTTAATTAGTATTCTCTGTGGAATTCAAGTTCTTAAGACAACTACAATAAAAAGTGATAGAGAAAATATTATGGCTCGTGATGGTCTTATTTAACTTCAACTATGTTATTTATACAAAAAGGTAGGCTGGGCCAAATCTTTAAGAGATTTTCTTTATTTTTTTATGGAACACCCAATAGGAATATTAAACTAACAAGGAAGAAAAAATTAAAAGAAATAACATTTTTTGCCGAAAGAGTGCTCACTTGAATGAGGATAGGGGGGCTACTAATTAAACTCACAAAGTTTAGTTTGAAGATCTTATTCAGCTTTAGCATCCTTTCATTTAACGTTAACAAGAATAATGCACAGAGAAAAGAAATAGAGAAAAAAAATGTTTAGGGTAAGGTTTGATTCAATTTTAAAATAAAATTATTTAAATCAAAACATAAAATAAAAATAATTTAATTTGATTGGGTTTAATTATAATATTAAATCCAAATCAAACTAAATCAATTTTTTCCTGTTTGATTTGGTTCCATTTAATTTTATATTTTTTTAATTTTTTTAATTTATTATCATAATTTAAATCTATTACTAAACTTACATAATTAATATTATATATGCTATATAATTTTAAAAATGAATTTTATTTTTATTAATTTTTTAACATATTTTAGTTAAAATTTATTATCTTCACTTATATTTAGCATTAATATAAAATAATATTACCAACTCTTTTTATAATATAATAATAATTTATGCCTTACTTAATATTTAACATTATTTTTTAATAATATTAGTACATTTTTAATATATAAAAATAAAATATACATCTTAATTATAAAATGAATAAAAAATAATTAATTATTTAATATTCGTCATTAATTATCACAATAAAAATCAATATAATTATAATATAATTATAATATGTGAATGATTCGGTTTAGTTTAATTTTTTACAACAATAACTAAAAATCGAATCAAACTTTAAAAAGATACGTTTTTTTAGATTTTTGGATTTTGTAATTTTCGTTTAAGTGATTTCAGTTTTTTTAATCGATTTCACTGTTTACAAACAGTTTGATTTGATTTTTAACCCCTGGAAAAAGTATGCCATGATAATCTCGTTTTAAAAATGGATGAGCCATTGGAATTGAATTATCCAGTCAACTTTCTACCTTTAAGACTTGGATATAAATTCATAATTCCTTAAGAGGAAAATCAATTGGGAACATCCTACTACCCGGCAAATCGTTTTATATTAACTAATAAATGACCATAAAATATTGTTGTTTGTTAGAAACTTAATTATTATTCTCACCAATACTATGCATCGCATGTAATTAAACTTCTAAAAGCCATATGTAGTTGGGAACCTAAATTTGTATATTAATGTTCTGCATTCATTGGACATATTTAACCAATCATTGTTCCTTCAACAAACATACCAACAATTGTGTGGGTCCATCTCCACCTATCACCATATCTATTTCTTAACTTAAGTTCTTATATTATATAGTTTATATTTCAATTTCTATTGTGGGAGATAAATCAGAGACTCAATTATTATCATGACTCTAAAGTGCCGTGAGGCTTTGGGGTGGGCTTGAATGTGGGGTAGAACTCAGACAAAGTTGGGCCCATCGTCTGGTGCAATATTTTTTGTTTTGTTTGTAGTGTCTGGTGAATGAAAGAGTGCACTTGTTGGGACCAAAGAGATAAGAGTTGGTCTCGTTTCACTTTGCCCTTTTCTCTGAACTATAAAATGATAAAATGTCCATCGTATATTTCTTTCCATTTTGATATCTGTCATAAGAAACGTTTGTTATTGGACATTCACCACCAATGTGATCCATGGCAGTTGATAGATTGTAATCCTTCTTAGTAAAGATATGTGATAAGAGTGGCTGATTATGAACAGACAGTGAGGCAAGTGTCTAGGACAGTTATGAAGCCCTCATTTACTAAATTATACAACTTGCACTTCCTCGTTCATGAATTTTTAAATATGAAAAACTTTACATTATTTTCTTGATGATGTCCGACTTTTGTTGCTTATGACATGTAATTAGAGATGTCCAAATGGTTTGATGGCCTAGCAAGTCAAGTTAGACTTAAAAAATTAGGCCAATTG